>NC_053027.1:144720147-144836433 GCF_003073215.2 Triticum urartu | reverse complement strand
TGGAGCATGAGCACGGCCCCATGCTTGCCACGCTCCGAGAGAGGGCCAACACAGCCTTGGGCAACATCTGCGAGGCGGCTGTTGGCGAGCCGCACGCAGTCAACTATGCTGGCAATCTTCAGTTCTTCACTGACATGGTGACACAGCTGGAGGCGTGGTCGGTCAGGGCTGACAGGTTGGTGGAGGAGAGGAGCCGCGCCCTGCTTGGGCGCGCCTTTTCTCGCGTCTTCAGCCACCTCCGGAACATGGATCCCCACTTTGATTTTGACGCCGCCATCGCCCCAGTCCCCCAGGCCATCCGAGGCGACCTGGCGCACTGGGTGGAAGACAATGTGGATGCTCTTATCAGGGCCTTCGCTTCGGACAACGACGATGTGATCGTGGCGGCCGACGAGGGCGGCGTGGTGAACGGCCCTGATGCCTCTGGCGGCGACGTGGACAGCGGTGGCGAGTTCAGCGATGCCAGCAACGGCTCGGGTGGTGCTCCTGAGAACGCATTGGGGGATTCATCCGACTGATTGTGCATCGCTCCCACTTCCTTACCCTGCATGAATAGAACTCAGGTTTTGGCCTGATTGCAGTGAGAGCATTTTGGAGGGGGGGGCCCTTATGTAAAACTTGTGTTCATCGTATTAGTAGACGCTACATTGCCCATGCGCCGGCGCCAAGTGGTTGGCCCAAGCGACACGCTGGTCGGCTAGTTTACCTTTGTCCCATGCTGGCCCTGAGGCAGCCCGCAGGGGGTTGTGGTGTCTCGAGTGTTCCCTGATTGGGTTCGTAGGATCTGCAGTAAAACACCCTCCCGAGAGGTTACATCGGCGGCAGTCTGGGCTGCGCGCAAGCTAGGCCTGACCCGGCTCGCGAGGGGCTCGCGAGGGGAGGCAGCTGAGGCGAAGCGGTAACCAAAACGCGAGAAATTGCTCGAACGAGACTAAGCACCCCTTCCCCGAACACACGCAAATCTCAAATTCGAATCCAACTTGAATCTAGCGGGGAAAGCGACAACCAAAGGGAAGAGCAATGAAAGCAAACAAAAGGCCGCGTCCGGCACCTAGTCTAGTCTTGGATGTCTTCTCACCAGCGCGGAGCTAAGTGCTGCCACTGGGCGTGGGAGGGAGCCCCAGGGCCTGAGGCCGGCACCCCTGAGACTCCGGGGCATGTACAGCCCCACTCATTATTACGTGAGAGTGTCACGGGGCGGCAAGCTTCACAGGCACTGGGCCTTCTTCACAGGTACTAGCCTTGCTTCATATCGCCAGATGAGGGCCCCGCCTTGCGCCACACTTTAGTGCCATCAACGACGACCGGAAACCAGGACGCCGCCGATGGGGTAGAGCAGTCGCCAGCGGTTCCCTCGACGACCACGGGTCCTCCGCCGGGGGCAGGCCCTGAGGCACCTCCACAGCGGAGGGACTACCTCCTGAGAACACCTTGCTCCGAACGCCGCGGTGGTGATGTCGGATCCCGGCCCCTCTCCTGCAGCCCCCTGCGCCCTCCTCCCGAGGGGCAGGAGACTGTGGGAGCGGGGCAGCTGCTCGCTGTGGCGACCTGCACCTTCTGCGATCCACGGTTAGCATATGCCTGCTCTTGAAGAATTAGCGGTACCTGATAATCGTTGCCCCCAGCATGGCCAGTGGGACCGTCCCGGGGCTCCCGGAAAGGCTCAGCTTCTGGCGCCTCGTCCCCCCAGCTTGGGCTGAGGAGCGAGCCTTGTTCGCTCTCGTGTGGGTGTCCTTGGTCCATCATGAGAGGCACATATTCCTCTGGCGCCGTCATCCCGAATAGCACGCCGTAATGCCCCGCATGCCACGCGGTCCTGCCTGACGCGCCCACCGTGAGGTGGCAGCGCGGCTGTCCACTGGGGCTGTGGGTCGCGTCGAGTCCTTCTTCTTCGCGGACCGGGAGCGGGGGCAGCGCCGCCGCCGGTCCGGCGCTGACAGCTTCGTTTGCGTTGGAGTAGCCTTGGAGCACGCGGGCGCGCGCGGAGCCCCCGCGCGGGCCGCCCTGGGCTTGAGATGGGAGCTGGGTGGAGAAGGGGTGAGCCCCCGAGGCGGCGATGCCCAGGAGCTCTGCCACTCGCTCCAGCAGCACGTCGTGGCCGCCCTCCAGCAGCTTGCACTGCAGCAGCTCTCAGGCCACTGTGAGCGCGGCCCTTGAGTTCGCCTGCTCCCTGCGGGTGTACGACGTCATGGTCGCGGCGTGATTGGAGGCCCTTGCTGCTGACCGCGCCTGCCGCGGTGTGAGAGCTGTCGAAGCCTGTCCGCGTCGCCCGCGGCCCGCAGCGCCCTGCGGACCGCGAGCTGCCTGGGGCACGGGGTTGCCCGAGGCAAGCGGCTCTGTGCAGGCGGGCCACGCCGCCCATGGATCCGGGTTGCCCGCCTGGTCGCCGGACATGGTGACGACGACGCGACGGGGCGCGAAGCGGTAGAAGGTGGATTCTGGCGCACCCCTACCTGGCGCGCCAAATGTCGGATTTCGGGTTCCGGCAGACCCTTGAGGTTCGAACACCGGGGTGCGCACGGGGATTTCGCCTCCTACCTACCTGCACCCCTCCGCCTTGCTAGGATCTAAACTATGGCAAGAACAACACAAGAGACACAGGGTTTATACTGGTTCGGGCCACCGTTGTGGTGTAATACCCTACTCCAGTGTGTGGTGTGGTGGATTGCCTCTTGGACTGATGATGATGAAAAATACAAGGAAGAACAGCCTCACGAGGGTCCGTTCTTGGCTGGGGCGATGAACTGCTCGGAGGAGCTCAGTCACCCTTTTCTCTCTCTCTCTACCTGATCTTCTTTATCCTTCGATCCCTCTTCTTTTCTTCCAACCTCTCCCCTTGCTCTGTGGGTGGCTGGTCCTATTTATAGAGGCCCTGGTCCTCTTCCCAAATATCGAGCGGGAAGGGAGCCAACAATGGCGGGCTAATTTGAAGGGGGACTGCTAGTATCAGCTATCCTGACAAAAGTAGTCTTCGCCTGCGCAAAGCTCTGGTGATGACGCCGTCTCGGGCTCCACGATGACCTCCGTCTTGTAGTCCTCATGGTCTTGGTCTCGTTGCACCGAAATGGCAACCTTTGCCTGATGCCTCGGTACTCCGCGGCTGCGCTTGCCCCCTTTGCACCAAAGAGGAAAGGAGCACACTGCGCAGGCTGGCACCCGCCTGGCGCCCTCGGTCGTCATGGCTTGCGTCATGGGCACCTTATGAGGTACCCCGCCTTGATCTCTCCGCCTCCTCGTGAGCCAGCCTGACGAGGCCATGCCTGAGGAAGCTTCGCGTCGTCCGCCCCGCGAGGCCTGGCCCCTCGCGAGGGTCTTGGGTTTGTGTTGGTGAAGATGGGCCGCGCTGGGCCCCCCTTTGAGCCATGCCGCAGGCCGCAGGCAGGCAAGTCTGGGGACCCCCGTTCCCAGAACGCTGACAGCCTCCTATTACCATCCGGCCTAGACGCACAGTTCGGGACCCCCTACCCGAGATCCGCCGATTTTGACACCGACATTGGTGCTTTCATTGAGAGTTCCTCTGTGTCTTCGCTTTTAGGCCCGATGGCTCCTTCGATCATCAACAACGATGCAGTCCAGGGTGAGACTTTTCTCCCCGGATAGATCTTCGTCTTCGGCAGCTTCGCACTACGGGCCAATTCGCTTGGCCACCTTGAGCAGATCGAAAGCTACGCCCTTGGCCATCAGGTCAGGTTTGGAAGCCTAAACTACACGGCTGACATCCGCGGGGACTTGATCTTCGACGGATTCGAGCCACAGCTAAGCACGCCGCACTATCTCGATGGTCATGATATAGCTCTGCCGCCGAATAGTGCCTTGGAGGCCGCACACGCATCGGTTCTGACCATTTATTCGGAGCCTACTGCGCCGATCGAGGATCAGCGGTTGGACGCTGCCTCAGGGGCTGCGATCTCAGAGGCGATCGAGCCGAACTCCAGCCCCGCACTCCGCATGGCCTGTGACTCCGAGGATCCGGATTCCTTTCCGAACTCTGAGCCCCCCGCGCACCTACCGATCGAATCCGATTGGGCGCCGATAATGGAGTTCACAGCCGCAGACATCTTTCAGCAATCGCCCTTCGGCGACATCCTGAATTCGCTAAAGTCTCTCTCTTTATCAGCAGAGCCCTGGCCGGACTACGGTCAGCAAGGACGGGATTCGGATGATGAAGAAATTCAAAACCCACCCACCACCCACTTCGCAGCCACTGTCGACGACTTAACTGACATGCTCGACTTCGACTCCGAAGACATCGACGGTATGGACGATGATGCAGGAGACAACCAAGAACCAACGCCTATAGGGCATTGGACAGCCACCTCATCTCATGATGTGTGCATGGTGGATACCCCTAAAGGAAGCAACAACGAGGAAAACAGGGAGGAAAGAGGGATCAATCTCTGGAAAAACAATCAAAGCGTCGGCATAAACGCCGACCCAAGCCCCGCCTCGATAAAGACCCAGCCATAGAGCAGGATGAGCCGGTAGATGACGAGCATGCCTTAGAGCAACCGTCCCAACAAGACAACCCGGATAGAGAAACCGAACATCCCTCCCCAGGCGAAAATGGCATTCCGGACGACCCTACGCCGGACAAGCCCACGAAGCAAAAGAACCTCCACAAATGGCTCGTTGCAACCGCACGCAGCCTGAAAAAGCAGAAGCGGAAGCTAAAAACTGCGGAAGATGCACTCAGGATCAGATGGAGTAAATTAATCAATACCGCAGACAAATACGGCGACAGTCGCCGCACTAAAAGCTATCCGAAGAGAAAGCTACTGCCTGAATTCGACGAGGAGGCCTTAGAGCCCTCGCATTCCAAAGTGAGAAAGCCACACGGTCGGATAGACGACCCCATGGCCAGCATAAAGCGGCAAGTAGCGCCGCACTTAAGCCGGCATGCGACCCACTTAGGGATTCGCATCATGGCCCAGCCAGGTCCATTTACGGGCCAAGAAAGCAAACTCCCGTAAGCAATGCAATAAAGCCATTATCAGAATCCGGCACAACCAAATACAGGGGTGCCGCACACCCCCTATGTTTCACCGATGAGGTCCTGGATTATGAATTTCCAGCGGGATTCAAACCCGTACACATAGAGGCATATGATGAAACAACAGACCCTGGAGTCTGGATCAAGGATTATATCCTCCACATACATATGGCTAGAGGAGATGACCTCCACGCCATAAAATACTTACCCCTCAAGCTTAAAGGGCCAGCCCGGCATTGGCTCAAAAGCCTTCCTGAAAACACAATCGGAAGTTGGGAAGAGCTCGAGGACGCTTTCCGAGCAAATTTTCAAGGGACCTATGTCCGCCCTCCAGATGCAGACGATCTTCGTCACATAACTCAACAGCACGGAGAGTCAGCTCGGCAATTCTGGAATAGATTTCTTACTAAAAAGAATCAGATAGTCGACTGTCCGGACGCTGAAGCCTTAGCGGCTTTCAAGCATAATGTCCGAGACGAATGGCTCGCCAGACACCTCGGCCAAGAAAAGCCAAGAACAATGGCTGCACAAACAAGCCTCATGACCCGCTTTTGCGCAGGAGAGGATAGCCGGTTGGCAAGATGCAGCACCAGTGACCCAAGTACATCCGAAACTAGGGATGGAAACAGAAAACCGCGACACAATAAGGACCATCGCCGGACTAAGGAAAAAAGTCCGAAGAGCACGGCAGTCAACGCCGGATTCAAAAGCTCACGACAGAATCAGAAAAAGCCGCCCCTCCAAGATAACTGGGACGACCTATCCAACCTAAACAAAATCTTGGATAGGATATGTCAAATACAGAGCACTCCCGGAAAGCCTGCTAACCATACCCACAGAGATTGTTGGGTTTTCAAACAATCCGGCAGACTCAACGCCGAACACAAGGGGCTCGACACACCAAGCAAAGACGAGGACGAACCCCAAAAGCAGAGTACCAGGAAACAAAAGAATTTCCCACAAGAAGTAAAAACAGTAAACTTACTCCACATAACAAAACGTGCGGCACCCATAAAGGTACGCGCCCCATGGCCTATCCCAAAGGAATCCCGCCACTGGTTGTCAAAACCAATCATCTTCGATCATCTGGATTATTCTAAAAGTATCAGGAACCCAGGCTGGACTGCCCTGGTACTCGATCCAATAATTGGCGGACTCTAGTTTTCAAATGTCCTTATGGATGGTGGCAGCGGACTCAACCTGATATATCAGGACTCAATCCGCCACATGGGGATCGACCCAAAAAAATTCGCCACAGCAAAACCTCCTTTCAAGGAGTAACGCCAGGTCCGGACACCCATTGCATGGGTTTTCTCCGGCTCGAGGTTATTTTCGGCTCTGCCGATAACTTCCGTCGTGAAAAGCTGACTTTCCACATCGTCCCATTCTCAAGTCACTACCAAGCACTACTGCGACGCGAAGCTTTCGCCCGCTTTAACGCAATACCGCATTATGCATCTCTTACGCTTAAGATGCCTGGTCCACGCGGCATCATCTCCTTAAAGGGGAAGCAGTGAGAACACCTCCCCCAAGCGGAGGATTGTGCGGCCGCTTTAACAGCCCCACAATACAATGGCTTCACTAGCCAGAACATCGGAACAGGTCATTAAGACAACGGACACGGATAGACGAGTTTGGCACAAAAGTATCGTTGATAAAGGCTTAGTGGCCATATACCCCTGCACTAGGGGCTTCACACATATAAAATGGGAGACAATAAAGCTCATTTTTTCATATTTTACTTTACACTTTGTTTATTTCATATAACTTTTGTTCGGCACGCCCCTTTTTCAACTTAGTTGCTCTCTTTTTACAGATGAACGTCATGCTGCGCCCGTCCAGGATATGGCACAACGAAGACACATGCATAGACATGCAGTAGGGACCCGTTCCAAGGATTCTTTTCAGATTAAGACCCTGCGTAAACCTTTTTTACTGTCTCTTGTTGATACACATCCCCTGGTTCTATGACCAAGGAGGAGACTGGCGTCTTGGCATGTGGCCACGTCAGAATTCTTGCGCGTACCTGGACACTAGGGGCTTATACCTTAGAGCGTTACCTCGCCCGCTCTCATAAAGATCGAATACCTTAGGGAGTGTTTGGCGTCACGAGTTTGGCCTTATATGCATCAGCTCTGAGTCATGATTTTGGTCAAATGTTGGGTTGCCCGGCTCCTGTGTTCAGCCGCCTTACGTTCCGCTCTATCGGCTAAGGCGGCACCAGGAGAACTACTGCGATTGTGCCCTTGTTCGGCCAGGCGAGCACCTCAGTAGAGAAAGCCGAAAACCGACTGTCATGATATGGCGTGAGACTGGTCAACCACTCGATGACTCTCCGGAATCTATAGGATTCCTCCACATTAACGAAGGGCCGTTTCCCGGCCAGGCACATACGCGCCCCGAATTCGGGCGAGCGCAGTCGCCACCAGGGGCTACCTAAATAGTCCCATTGTCAAGCTCCTATGGCTAAGTGAAAGTGTTAAAGCATTATAGTCTGGTTGCCTAGCTCGCTGCGCTATCACCTCCTTTGTAGGACCAAGACGTTGGATTAAGTGTGAAAATGCGCCTTCTGCGAGCACCCCCGCACTATGTGCGTGGGGGCTGAAGCCAACGACTGCAATCTTTCAGATTTTGTATATATATCTTAAAACGGCCGCACAGGAGGTGTTCCAAATACTTGAAGGCACAAGTATAAAAGGCTACTACAATTCATCAAAATATTGCTTTATAATTACATATGCTATCAGAACATAGCATCCTTCGAGCACTACGCCTCTATTACACGAGCGCCTTCAAGGACTTCCTGAAAATAGTGCTCGGAGGGTACTCAGCTTTTGTCCGAATCTCGGGATGCAACAACGGTGGTCTCCATCTCTGCCTAGTATGTCTTGACACGGGGAAGAGCCATCTGTGCGCCCTCTATGCATGTTGACCTCTTCATCGCATTGATACGTGGCACCGCGTCAAGGAATTGTTGCACCAAGCTGAAATAACTTTTCGGCTCCGATCTCCCCGGCCACAGATGACCCATGACGTACTTCATGGCGAGTCCAGACAATCTATTCAGTTCGGCCCATTGAGCCAGACGATCGTCCACTGCCAGTGGACGCTCTGGATTCTGGAACTGCGACCAGAAAAGCCTTTCCACTTCGCGATCTTCTTGATCTCGAAAGTATTCGGTCGCATCAGCAGCACTCGCTGCCAAATCGAGATAGGTGTCCTCCGCACTCCACATCCGGTCCAACGGAGCAAACTTTGGATCGCAAAACTTCCTCCGCAGCATAAAGGGCTTTCCAGCCGCAATCTGTCCGGCCTGACGCAGCTCCTCCTTCGCAGCTCTCATCGCAGAGCGAGCGTCCTTGGCATCAGCAACGGCCTTCTCTAAGTCCGTCTGTCTCAGCCGGTCTTCTTTCTCAAGAAACTTGCAATGGTCAGCAGCCCTTTTTAACTTCACGGCCATCTCGGCCATCTCCTTCTTGCTTCGGCAGTGAGCAGCCTGTTCGGCTCTCAGCTCTTCAAGGGCCTTTTCGGCAGCTGCATCACTTTTCCAAGCTTGTTCCTTAGCTCGGACAAGTTCCGCCCGAAGACTCTCCACGGCGGCCGCACCATCTGCGTCAAGCACACACATTGTAAGATACTGGCATAAAGCTCCTCTTACCAGATGCCTCCCGAGGAATTGCATACCTTGAGCCTCATCAAGCCGCTCATTGACGAGCACGATGTTGGCATCTGCCACGTCAAGCTGCCGCTTTAGTTCGGCAAAATCATCAGTTCGGCTCGATTCCGGACACTTCGCCACCTGTATACAAAGGCGACATTTTAGACCTGAGATTATGATCCTCTGCGCGCCGTCAATTTTGACAACGCATAGAGTCTCAGGGGCTACTATCTACACAGGGCGCATCTTTTTTATGCGCAACTGACAAAGAAGTACATTATCTAACGTACCTCAAAACCCGTCAGCAAACTTCTGACGTCCTCATGCAATCCGCTTTCCGTGGACGAAATCCTTCCAATCACCGTACCCATCAATGCACGGTGCTCCTCTGAGATAGAAGCTCGCCCCAGTAGAATCATCAGCTCCTCCGACCGCGCATCGGACGGTGCCGGACTCATCCTATGACCTCCATCGAAGGCCGGACACGGAGAACCTTGGGGGGACATATGGCTACCTTCCACCCCTGCCGGATTCGTAGAAACCCTCCGCGACGACACCTCAGGGTCGCCCGCCTCGCCAGGCGGTATGACAGGGGGAGGCGTTCCACTCTCCATCATCTCCAGAAGAAGATCCCCCGAAGACGAGCTCCGCTGAGAAGGGCTGAGGTCCGAGCTACAAAGTAAAATTTCGGTTAATCTTCTCAGATAAAAAGCAAGGATTTCTCTCATCCCTCTAAAGGAAAATCTTTCTCTACTTACGGATCGCTGGAGGGCTGATCCCTTCGAGGGCGTAGTTCGGCCGAGGATCTCCCCGGCGTCGGACCCTCTGACGAGGACTTTTTCCCCCGTTTTGAGGCCATGATCTCCGGGTCGTCAGAGGCGGCCCTCTTCTTCCCCTTAGGAGAGGAATTGTCGGTTCCTCCCTTCGGAGCAGCCTCCTTCGAGGAGGCCATAGTTTCCTTGTCCTCCCCCTCACTTCCCTCCAAAGGAACGATCTTCAACATCCTGACTAGCACGGGATCTGGCCTGGTCTCAGGAAGGGGAGCCGGACACCTGATCAGCTTTGCCTTCGCTATCCACTCCTGTTTAAAAGGACGTCTCTTTTAGGGGCAAATTTATGACAATTTTACGGATAGCAAGTCCAGGCACAAGGTTACTTACTTGAGTATCCGGGCGATTGCAGCTTAAACATGCGTCCTCGGTCAAATCCGGACACATTGCTTATGATCCGAAGAACATTTTATACATCTCCACGGGCGTTGCGCCCATAAAATGCTGGAGAGCTCGTGGTCCCTCCGGATTAAACTCCCACAGACGAAGGGAGCGACGTTTGCCGGGCAGTGTTCGGCGAATCAGCATGACCTGCGTCACCTTGACCAGATTGAGGTCTCTTTCTAAGAGATCCCTAATGTGGCCCTGCAACAAGGGCACGTCTCTGGATAACCCCCAATCTAATCCTTTGTTGACCCATGACGCTAGCCGTAGTGGGGGACCCGAGCGAAAGGCAGGAGGCGCCACCCACTTGGTGCTCCTGGGAGCGGTGATATAGAACCACTCTCATTGCCACAAGCCGAGCTCCTCTTGAAAGGAGCCCTCGGGCCATGGAGCATCAGCATTCTTACTTATGGCAGCGCCTCCGCACTCTGCGTGCCGTCCCTCGATCATCTTCGGCTCCACTCCAAAAGTCTTGAGCCATAATCCGAAGTGAGGAGTAACACGGAGGAATGCTTCGCACACAACGATGAATGAGGAAATGTGGAGGATGGACTCCGGAGCTAAGTCATGAAATTCCAGCCCATCATAGAACATCAGCCCCCTCACGAAGGGATCCATCGGGAAGCCTAACCCCCGAAGGAAGTGCGACATGAACACTACGCTCTCACCGGGCTGGGGACTGGGAATAGCCTGCCTTTGAGCAGGCAACCTATGCGAAATTTCGGCGGTCAAGAACTTAGCCTCTCTCAACTTTAGCACGTCCTCCTCCATGACGGAGGAGGGCATCCATCGGCCTTGAAGGTCGGAACGGGACATTGTCGAAGGTCCGAAGCGCCTGGAATCTAGAGCCTAGGGTGTTGGAAATCGAGGCGATGGGCGAACTTGTTTTGAGATTGGAGAAAGGGAGTAAGGCCCTGGTCTCTTTATAAGATGTTGAATACCAGGAGCCCTCCCCGTAACCGTTTGGGACTCGCCTTTAATCGAGAAGACATGCTAACGGGCACGATTGGGTTACCCACGTCCGTATTGATGAGAATCCCGTAAATAAAGGGGACACGATCTCTGCTTTGACAAGACGTGCCAAGGAAACCGCCTTGCAAAACACGCTGAGGTGGAAAAGTGAAAACGATTCGAATAAAGGTTTGGCCATAGTGTGATGTCACGCTGCGGAATACGTCAGCGGATTAGATTTGTGTTAATATTATTCTCTCTGTGGCAATACGTGGAAACTTATTTTGCAGAGCCGGACACTACTCTTGGTGTTTACAAACTTTTATGAAGAATTTGGAGGAGGAACCCGCCTTGCAATGTCGAAGACAATCTACGCGCCAGACTCGTCGTCATTGAAGCCTGGTTCAGGGGCTACTGAGGGAGTCCTGGATTAGGGGGTGTTCGGGTAGCCGGACTATACCTTCAGCCGGACTCCAGGACTATGAAGATACAAGATTGAAGACTTCGTCCCGTGTCTGGATAGGACTTTCCTTGGCGTGTAAGGCAAGCTTAGCGATGCGGATATTCAAGATCTCCTACCATTATAACCGACTTTGTGTAACCCTAACCCTCTCCGGTGTCTATATAAACCGGAGGGTTTTAGTCTGTAGGACAACTTCATCATACAACATCATACCATAGGCTAGCTTCTAGGGTTTAGCCTCCTTGATCTTGTGGTAGATCTACTCTTGTACTACCCATATCATCAATATTAATCAAGCAGGATGTAGGGTTTTACCTCCATCAAGAGGGCCCGAACCTAGGTAAAACATTGTGTTCCTTGCCTCCTGTTACCATCCGGCCTAGACGCACAGTTCGGGACCCCCTACCCGAGATCCGCCGGTTTTGACACCGACAGAAAGGCACGTAACACTTCCCTCGAAACAAAATTAAATTACCATATGAATCGATTATGAGAGCCACTTATGGATTGCCTACCAAAGATGGCAATACCTAGATCTATCCTTGCTTTTATGCCTAGCTAGGGGCTTTAAATGATAGTGCTTGTTGCGAGGCAACCCAATTTTATTTTTATTCCTTGATTCTTGCTCCTGTTTAGTAATAAATATTTTATCTAGCCTCTGTTTTGGTTGTGTTTTTGTGTTTAATTAGTGTTTGTGCCAAGTAGAACCGTTGGGAAGACTTGGGGAAAGTCTTTTTAATCTTGCCGTAAAAAACAGAAACTTTAGCACTCACGAGAATTGCTGCCATTTTTATTAGGAAAGTGATATTTAGTTAATTATTTTTGAAGATTATTAATAGATAATTCCTCATGTCTAGAAATTTATTTTAGAACTTTGGGGGTTCCAGAACTTGCGTTAACTACAGATTACTACAGACTGTTCTGTTCTTGACAGATTCTGTTTTTCGTGTGTTGTTTTGCTTATTTTGATGAATCTATGGCTAGTAAAATAGTTTATAAACCATAGAGAAGTTGGAATAAAGTAGGCTTAACACCAATATAAATAAAATATGAGTTCATTACAGTACCTTGAAGTGGTGTTTTCTTTTCTTTCGCTAACGGAGCTCACGAGATTTTCTACTTTAAGTTTTGTGTTGTGAAGTTTTCAAGTTTTGGGTAAAAGATTTGATGGATTATGGAACAAGGAGCAGAAAGATCCTAAGCTTGGGGATGCCCATGGCACCCCAAGATAATCTAAGAACACCTAAAAGCCCAAGCTTGGGGATGCCCCGGAAGGCATCCCCTCTTTCGTCTACTTCCATCGGTAAATTTACTTGGAGCTATATTTTTATTTACCACATGATATGTGTTTTGCTTGGAGCGTCTTGTATTATTTGAGTCTTTATTTGTTAGTTTTCCACAATCATCCTTGTTGTACACACCTTTTGAGAGAGACACACATGATTCGGAAATTGTTAGAATACTCTATGTGCTTCACTTATATCTTTTGAGTTATATAGTTTTTGCTCTAGTGCTTCACTTATATCCTTTAGGGCACGGTGGTGGATTTGTTTTATAGAAACTATTGTTCTCTCAAGCTTCACTTAGATTATTTTGAGAGTCCTACAAAACAGCATGGTAATTTTCTTTAATTATGTTAGGCATTCAAGATTAATAAAAAGGTTTTCTTACGAGTGTGTTGAATACTATGAGAAGTTTGATACTTGATAATTGTTTTGAGATATGGAGATGGTAATATTAGAGTTGTGCTAGTTGAGTAGTTGTGAATTTGATAAATACTTGTGTTAAAGTTTGTGATTCCCGTAGCATGCACGTATGGTGAACTGTTATGTGATGAAGTTGGAGCATGATTTATTTACTGATTGTCTTCCTTATGAGTGGCGGTTGGGGACGAGCGATGGTCTTTTCCTACCAATCTATCCCCCTACGAGCATGCGCGTAATACTTTGTTTCGATAACTAATAGATTTTTGCAATAAGTATGTGAGTTCTTTATGACTAATGTTGAGTCCCTGGATTATATGCACTCTCACCCTTCCACCATTGCTAGCCTCTCTAATACCGCGCACATTTCACCGTTATCATACACCCACCATATACCTTCCTCAAAACAGCCACCATACCTACATATTATGGCATTTCCATAGCCATTCCGAGATATATTGCCATGCAACTTTCCACCATTCCGTTTACTATGACACGCTCCATCATTGTCATATTGCTTTGCATGATCATGTAGTTGACATTGTATTTGTGGCAAAGCCACCATTCAAAATTCTATCATACATGTCACTCATGCATCATTGCATATCCTGGTACTCCGCCGGAGGCATTCACATAGAGTCATATTTTGTTCTAAGTATTGACTTGTAATTGTTGAGTAGTGAGTAAATAAAAGTGTGATGATCATCATTAAAGCATTGTCCCAAGTGAGGAAAGGATGATGGAGACTATGGTTCCCCCACAAGTCGGGATGAGACTCCGGACTAAATAAAAAAGAGGCCATAAAAAAGGAAAAGAAAAGGCCCAAATAAAAAATGAGAAAAAAGATAGAAGGGACAATGCTACTATCCTTTTACCACACTTGTGCTTCAAAGTAGCACCACGATCTCCATCATAGAGAGTCTCCTATGTTATCACTTTCATATACTAGTGGGAATTTTTCATTATAGAACTTGGCTTGTATATTCCAATGATGGGCTTCCTCAAAATTGCCTAGGTCTTCATGAGCAAGCAAGTTGGATGCACACCCATTTAGTTCTTTTGTTGAGCTTTCATACACTTATAGCTCTAGTGCATCTGTTGCATGGCAATCCCTACTCACTCACATTGATATCTATTAATGGGCATCTCCATAGCCCGTTGATACGCCTAGTTGATGTGAGACTATCTTCTCCCTTTTTGTCTTTTGCACAACCACCATTCTATTCCACATATAGTGCTATGTCCATGGCTCACGCTCATGTATTGCGTGAAGATTGAAAAAGTTTGAGAACACCAAAAGTATGAAACAATTGCTTGGCTTGTCATCGGGGTTGTGCATGATTTAAATACTTTGTGTGGTGAAGATGGAGCATAGCCAGACTATATGATTTTGTAGGGATAACTTTCTTTGGCCATGTTATTTTGAAGAGACATAATTGCTTAGTTAGTATGCTTGAAGTATTATTATTTCTATGTCAATAATGAACTTTTGTCTTGAATCTTTCGGATCTGAATATTCATACCACAATTAAGAGAATTACATTGAAATTATGCCAAGTAGCATTCCACATCAAAAATTTTGTTTTCATCATTTACCTACTCGAGGACGAGCAGGAATTAAGCTTAGGGATGCTTGATACGTCTCCAACGTATGTATATTTTTTGATTGTTCAATGCTATATTATATCCTGTTTTGGACATTATTGGGCTTTATTATACACTTTTATATTATTTTTGGGACTAACCTATTAACCGGAGGCCCAGTCCAGAATTGTTGTTTTTTGCCTATTTCTGTGTTTCGCAGAAAAAGAATATCAAATGGAGTCCAAACGGAATGAAACCTTCGGGAGCGTGATTTTCGGAATGAACGTGATCTAGAGGACTTGGACCCTACGTCAAGACATCAACCAGGAAGGCACGAGGTAGGGGCGCGCCTACCCCCCCCCCCAGCACGCCCTCCACCCTCGTGGGGCCCACGTTGCTGCACCGACGTACTCCTTCCTCCTATATATACCTACGTACCCCCAAACTACCAGATACGGAGCCAAAACCATAATTCCACCGCCGTAACTTTCTGTATCCACGAGATCCCATCTTGGGGCCTTTTCCGGAGCTCCGCCGGAGGGGGCATCGATCACGGAGGGCTTCTACATCAACACCATAGCCTCTCCGATGAAGTGTGAGTAGTTTACTTCAGACCTTCAGGTCCATTGTTATTAGCTAGATGGCTTCTTCTCTCTTTTTGGATCTCAATACAAAGTTCTCCCCCTCTCTTGTGGAGATCTATTCGATGTAATCTTATTTTGCGGTGTGTTTGTTGAGATCGATGAATTGTGGGTTTATGATCAAGTTTATCTATGAACAATATTTGAATCTTCTCTGAATTCTTTCATGTATGATTGGTTATCTTCGCAAGTCTCTTCGAATTATTAGTTTGGTTTGGCCTACTAGATTGATCTTTTTTGCAATGGGAGAAGTGCTTAGCTTTGGGTTCAATCTTGCGGTGTCCTTTCCCAGTGACAGTAGGGGCAGCAAGGCACGTATTGTATTGTTGCCATCGAGGATAACAAGATGGGGTTTATATCATATTGCATGAGTTTATCCCTCTACATCATGTCATCTTGCTTAAAGCGTTACTCTGTTCTCTTGAACTTAATACTCTAGATGCATGCTGGATAGCGGTCAATGTGTGGAGTAATAGTAGTAGATGCAGGCAGGAGTCGGTCTACTTGTCTCGGACGTGATGCCTATATACATGATCATACCTAGATATTCTCATAACTATGCTCAATTCTGTCAATTGCTCAACGGTAATTTGTTCACCCACCGTAATACTTATGCTCTCGAGAGAAGCCACTAGTGAAACCTATGGCCCCGAGGTCTATTTTCCATCATATTAATTATTAATCTTCTATCAACAAGATATTTCCTTTTCCGTTTATTTTTCTTTCTTTACTTTGCATCTTTATTATAAAAATACCAAAAATATTATCTTATCATATCTATTAGATATCACTTTCGTAAGTGACTGTGAAGGGATTGACAAACCCTTCATTGCGTTGGTTGCGAGGATTTTGTTTGTTTCTGTAGGTGGGAGAGACTCGCGCGTGGTTCTCAAAAACTGAGGGAAATATTTACACTACTTTGCTGCATCACCCTTTCCTCTTCAAGGGAAAACCAACGCAGTGCTCAAGAGGTAGCACCGAGTCATCCATTTCGGTCACACCGAGATCACTAAGTTGATCTAGGTTTTCAATCTCGGTGCAACCGATTAGAACTTTTCGGTCACATTGAGTTGCAGTAACCGCTTGAAGTTCTGCATCTCGGTGCCAGTGAGTTGTTCCACTTAGTCACACCGACAGGGTCAGGTTATATATATTGATGGGTCAATTTTTGGAAAAATTTCCAAAACCTTTCACCTACGTGTGACCTGCTCTGCCTCCTCGGGTCTCCGGATCGTCCTCTCGCTGCCAGCGACCTCCCGGCGCTGGTCTCTGCCGCTGTCAACGGCAATCTGCCCCGCCGTTGCCGCCATAGCAAGTTCACCGCCGAAGTAGGGTATGAACTTGATCTTTGTGCTATTCCTTAACTCCGATTCATAGCACATTGCTTTGCCATGATTCTTGCCATGTAAGAATCTGTGCTGTCCAGCGAAAGCATCCCATAGATTAGATTTGATTTGAAAATTTAGGGTTAGTTCTCGGCCGAACTTATCTCAGACCGGCCGAGTTGGAGAAATCGGTCTCACCGATTTGGCTTAGGCCATTGCACATGCGTTTTCGGTCTGACCGAAAATTGCAAATCGGTGTGACCGAGTTCGATTCTCTGTGAAACCCTAGCAGTCTCAGTGCCATCGAACTGTGACTCGGTCTGACCGAGTTCACTAGTTTAGGTTCCAAAAGCTGCTTCGGTATCATCGAGTTTACAAATCAGTAGATCCAAAATGCTTTCTGTGAAGAACTAAAACTAAGTTTTTAAGTCATCTGTTTTGCAAAAATTCTGCACTTTGTGATGCTCATCTACTCTACCTCATCTAGAACCTATTCACAGGGTCTGCTGATAGTTTGCATGCAAGATGTCTGATCAAAGTGACAGCCAGAACAAGTCTGAGGAGCAGGTTCATATGAGTGAGGGCACTAGTCCCTCTAGCACTTCTGATGAGGGCAGCAAGAGCACACCAAGCAACTTGCCCAAGGCTGCCACCAGAACAAGGAAGAAGAAGACCTCAGATTCTGAGGATGAGGATTATGTGGCTGTTGAGGAATAAGTCAGCTCCAAGAAAAAGGTGCTGAAGAAAGAGTATGGCTCAGCTGCTACAACAAAGCCAGGGATGCACAAGAAGGCTCCAGCAAAGAGGATCCCCATGTCAAAGGCCAGAGCCTCAACTGCTGAAACCTCCAAGCCAACTGAAGAGGCAGTTGGAGAAGGAAAGAAAACAAAAGAAAGGGTCAAGAAGACCACTTCCAGAGTACTTGGTAGATCCTCCATTATGAGAGATTCAGAAGAAGACGAGGAGGAAGAGGATGTTGCACCAGCTCCTAAGGCTCATATGCTTATGGGACATGCAATCAAGTCAGGGGCTGCTCCATCTAAGCCCAAGTCTGCTTCTCAGAAACCCCCAAAACCCAAGAGGAACACCAGGAGTATACCTACTGAGGAGAAGAACAAGTCCCCATTGCCTGAAGTTGAATAAGAAGAAGATGATTCTCTTGTTTTGAGGAAGTTGAAGCCCAAAATTCCTGACCAAAATGATGCTCATCTAGCCGCTGAGGACATGCACATCAGGAAAGATGCAAGATTGAGGTTATGTAGATAGTCTGATCCCTATGCTGTTAGGAGGAGGACTGCAGTTGACTATAGGTTCCATACAAAGGAACAACAAGATTTCCATGAGATTATTCTGCTTGACAAGAAGCCCATAGTGTGTGACATGAAATGGGTGGACTGGGAGTTCATCCAGGAAAATGAAGATCACTTCCCTAGAGTGTATGAAAACTTTAAGGCTTGTGGAGTAGATGAATTTGTTGGACAAAAGCTCACCAAATGGAATGATGAGTTGATCATGCAGTTCTACTCCACTGCCCACTTCTATCCAGATGGGAGGATAGTTTGGATGTCTCAGGTACCAGGTACGAGTCCATAGTTGATGAGTGGGCCAAGATAATCAATGCCCCAGAGGAACATGAAGATGACTTGGATGTGTATGCTACCAATAATAAAGACCACAACTCAATGGCAAACATGTACAAGGAGATCCCTGATAAGGCTTTAGAAACTCACAAGCTTGGATCTGTGCAATTCTTGTTGACTGGTCTGCCTACGATCGACTGGATCTTAAGGCACACATTGCTACCCAAGTCAGGAGATCACAAGATGATCAGAGGACACTCCATCAACATGCTGTAAATTTTTGATGTTCCCCAAAAATTCAAAGTTATGAGCTTGATTGTAGAAACGATCAAAAGGACTGTTGTTGATCAAAAGAGCAGTTGTGGGTATGCCCCACACATTCAGGAGCTCATCAACTCTAAGATGGGCACAGGTACTTACTTGCTGGACAAGGAGCATCTACCTCTATATCCTGAGTTTGAAGACAACACTGTTGTGATGAATGAGGAAGAACCATCGTCAGCTCAAATACAGGAGAAGAGAGCCAAGGAAAAGGTTGAGAAAGCTGCCCAGATGCCAAGTGTTGAAGAGGCATCTCGATTCTTCCTGAAGAGCAAGCAAGATCAGTTAGGCTGTCTGATTCAAGCTACACTGAGGATTGACAAGGGCTTGGCCACCCTAACTCAGAATCAGGAGAGCCTAGAGAGGATTGTGGAAAAAAAATTCTATGATCTTGATCAGAAGGTGACTGAGATTCAGTCTGCAGTTGAGCAGCTTCAGGAGGAAGCAGAGGAGAGGAGAGGAAAAGAAACCACTGATGCTTTTAAGCATGTGCCATGAGGTCCAAGGTCTGCTGCAGTGCCAGTCTCAGATGCTAGAGCTTCAGTGTCAGCACCAGCAGCTACAACTCTAGTGGCACCTCCAACACCCACTCCACCAGCTCCGACTACTTCATCGGAAGCCTTTGTCCATGGAGTTCTATCAACACCACCTCCCGAACACCAAGCCTGAGAGACGTATAACACTATGCATTTTCAAACTTTTTGCTAACTTGTTGCCAAAGGGGGAGAAATATGTATAGATCATAGGCTTCGAGAGAGAGAATCATTCTTTTTGTCTCTCTTGCTATTTTGGTTGAACTACTTTATTGTGTGCTTGTGTGAGATACTTTATGTCCTTGTGAGATACTCATATGATCATGTGGTTGACCATATGCTACCTTAATGTTTGGTTGAATGATGCTATCCTTTATATTCCATATATGATCATTCACTTGCTTGGTGATGAGTGCATTCTTTTAATTTCTATCATTTTGAGTGCTCCACCAAGATGTATTTGACATGGAAGAGTAACCCATGATCCTAATCGATTGTGCATTTGCATTCAAAAGCAAATTTTAAATAATGCACAAATTTAGGGGGAGCTCATGCTTATCACATACTTCTCAAAGCGACGATGTTTTTCAATCTTATAACCATTTGTCGAAGCTTTGATCTATATGTTGTCATCAATTAGCAAAAAGGGGGAGATTGAAAGTGCAACTATCCCTGGGTGGTTTTGGTAATTCCTAACAACATATAACTCATTGAGCTAATGCTACTTGAAGATAAATATTTCCGGAAAAGCTCAGTGATTGTCATGGCATGGATTAGAAAGTGGACCCCTCAAAATTCTAAGAACAAAAGGATTAGCTCAAGCTCACAGCACAAGACTCTACATTTCATTTTTAGTGATCCAAGATCACATTGAGTCCATAGAAAAAGCCAATACTATTAAGAGGGGGTGAGGTGTTGCTTAATGAGGTTCTTGCTCAAAGTGCTTAGTGATATGCTCCAAAACCCTCAACCACTTTCTCATATCCAAATATATCCAAAACCAAAAGTCAAACTCGGCCCCACCGATTTGATCTATCCAGCGCCACTGAGTTCACTTGCATCGCCACTGCCACAAACCCTAGTCTTTTCGGTCCTATTGATAGGGATCTCGGTCTCACCAAGATGGGATTGTAATCTCTCTGTTTCCCTTCGTAACGTTTTGGTCCAACCGAGATGAGCGATCGGTCCCACCGAGATCGCAATGCAAACTCTCTGTTTCCATTTCGTAACGTCGGTCCCACCGAGATTGCCTGGCCAACTCTCTGGTTAGTCTATTACCAAAATCGGTCTCACCGAGTTTGTGTAATCGGTCTCACCGAGTTTGTGTAATCAGTCTCACTGAGATTACGTTATGCCCTAACCCTAATGATATCGGTCCCACCGAGTTGACATGTCGGTCCCACTGAAAACCCTAACGGTCACATAATGAACTAAATCGGTCTGACCGAGTCGTATGATTCGGTCCCACCGAGTTTGCTGATTTGTGTGTAACGGTTAGATTTTGTGTGGAGGCTATATATACCCCTCCACCCACTGTTCATTCGTGGAGAGAGCCATCAGAACATGCCTACACTTCCAACATACATTTTCTGAGAGAGAACCACCTACACTTGTGTTGAGGTCAAGATACTTCATTCCAACCACATAAATCTTGATCTCTAGCCTTCCCCAAGTTGCTTTACAC
Source organism: Triticum urartu (assembly GCF_003073215.2). Lineage (NCBI taxonomy): Eukaryota > Viridiplantae > Streptophyta > Magnoliopsida > Poales > Poaceae > Triticum > Triticum urartu. The sequence continues at coordinate 144,815,786 of NC_053027.1, read as the reverse complement.
TCAAATCATCTTTCCACCAAATCCTATCCTATGAGAGAGAGTTGAGTGTTGAAGAGACTATCATTTGAAGCACAAGAGCAAGGAGTTCAGCATCAACACACCATTTGTTACCCCTTGGTGAGTGGTGTCTCCTAGATTGGTTAGGTGTCACTTGGGAGCCTCCGTCAAGATTGTGGAGTTGAACCAAGGAGTTTGTACGGGCAAGGAGATCGCCTACTTCGTGAAGATCTACCCTAGTGAGGCAAGTCCTTCGTGGGCGATGGCCATGGTGGGATAGACAAGGTTGCTTCTTCATGGACCCTTCGTGGGTGGAGCCCTCCGTGGACTCGTGCAACCATTAACCTTCGTGGGTTGAAGTCTCCATCAACGTGGATGTACGATAGCACCACCTATCAGAACCACGCCAAAAATCTCCGTGTCTAGATTGAGTTTGCTCCCTCCAAACTCCTTCCTTTACCTTCATATGCAATTGTTTTACATTCCGCTGCTATACTCTTAGAATTGCATGTGTAGGTTGTTTGCTTGACTTGTGCTAAGCTGCTAAAATCTGTCAAGAATTAGAATTGGGAAAAGGCTAGATTTTTATTTGGTCAAGTATTCTAATCACCCCCTCTAGGCATACTTTCGATCCTACAAGTGTTATCAGAGCTTTGGTCTCCATTTGCTTTGATTTCCATAGCTTTGGTGATCATAGCCTTGGTTTCACAACCTAGGAGAGTATGCCATCTAGTGAGGGAAATTACCACCATAGAGGTCCTTATTTTGATGGTACTAATTTTGCTAGTTGGAAGCATAAGATGAGAATGCATATTCTTGGACATAACCCCGTCGTTTGGGCTATTGTGTGTATTGGCTTGCAAGGTGAATTCTTTGATGGGAGGGAACCGAACCGTGAGGCTAGCGTGGAAGAGTTGAAGATGCTGCAATACAATGCTCAACCTTGTGATATTCTCTTCAACGGATTGTGCCCCGAAGAATTCAAAAAAATTAGCCCTCTCGAGAATGCAAAGGAAATTTGGGATACTTTGATTGATATGCACGAAGGTACCGACTCTGTCAAGGAATCCAAATTGGATGTGCTTCAAAGTCAACTTGACAAGTTCAAAATGAAGTATGGTGAAGGTGTCGCTGAAATGTACTCTAGGCTTGCTCTCATCACAAATCAGATTGCCGGCTTAGGAAGTGAAGAGATGACCGATAGATTCATCATCAAGAAGATCCTAAGAGCCTTGGATGGAAAATATGATACCGTGTGCACATTGATCCAAATGATGCCCAATTACAAAGATCTCAAGCCAACGGAAGTCATTGGAAGAATTGTTGCTCATGAGATGACTCAAGGATAAGGAAGAGCTTCACAACAATTCAAGTGGTGCTTAAAAAGCCTCATGTGATGCTCCCACATCATCAAGTGAGAAACAAAACTTCAATGAAGAATTGAGCCTAATGGTGAAGAACTTCAACAAGTTCTACAAGAGTAGAAGCATGGAAAGAAGTTCCAAGTCAAGGTCCTACAATGACAAAAGATCCTCAAGTCGTGAACGAAATTTCTACAATTGTGGAAGACCCGGACACTACTCCAATGAGTGTACGGCTCCCTACAAAAGAAGAGAAGGTTCTCCCAAAAGAAGGAGTAGGAGAGAAGAATCACCACCAAGAGAGAGAAGGAGTAGAGATGACCGTTATGAACAAAGAACATCACGGAGAAGCAAGGATTCGGAAAGGAAGGACAAATCATCAAGGGGCTACACGAAACGAAGACATCAAGCTCATGTTGGTGAATGGGTATACGGCTCCGACTCCGACGATCACTCCAAGAGAAGTTATCACTACGACTCCGAATATACTCAAGATGAAGGTGTTGCCGGTCTAGCACTTGTGTCAACCAACTCCTATGACATATTTGAGTCACCAAACGAAGGAATTGGAAGATGCTTCATGGCTAAAGTCCCAAAGGTATCACACCCTGAGTATGTTGATTTCAATAGTGATGAAGATTACTTACTAGGTGCTGATGATTTACTCATTGACAATTCTAGTGATGAAAACTATGATGAACTTGCTATTAATCATGCTAATCAAGACAAAACTAATGATGATGATAAGAAGGAGATTGAGCGTCTAACTAAAGAGCTAAACACTCTTAAGTTAGCTCATGAAACTACCTTGGAAAATCATCGAGAGCTTTTAAAGACTCATGAGAAGTTACGCTTTGAAAAGCTCAACCTTGAGCAAGAGCATGAGTTCTTGAAGGAAAGTTCTTCTTACATTGCCAAGCATTTACTCTTGTCTACTTACATGCCACAAGTTAAATCTAGAAACAAGAACAAGAAAGATTCTTCTTCTAGTAGTAACAATAATCATGCTAAACCCAATATGATGTTGCTTCTAGTAGTTCTCTTGATTCCACTAATGATTCTCTTAGCCAAGTTACACTTGAGCAAGAAAATAGCTTATTGAAGCGAATTATAGAGAAAGGTGTTTACAAGAGCCTTGTCGGAAGTAAGCAATTTGAGGAAATTGTACGCAAGCAAGGAAGGCACCGGAAGAATCAAGGTATTGGTTTTGAACGAAAATTCAATGCCAATGTAGTTGAGTGGGAAGAAGATCAATACCCCAAGATGAAGTTTGTTCCTCAACAAGAGAAGTATGATCCTACTTCTTTCCAGGGAACACAAGCTCAAGATGATCTTCCACCACAAGACCACAAGCAAAAAGGCAAGGACAAGCTTCAAGAGGAGATTGATGAATTTGAAGAAGCTCCCAAAGCCTTGGTCAAGTGGGTTCCCAAGACTACATCAAGTTCTACTTCATCAAGTACGACTGGAACTCCAAGGATTCCCAGTAAGATGGTGTGGATCCCGAAGAAGAAGAACTAGAGAGTGCTTGAGGGTGACTCCGCCAACACACTTCACTCATATCATTTTGGCGAGGACAAGTGCAAACAACTTCCATATCTTGCACTAGTTCAAGGAGTCACAAACCCTCTTGTTGGTAAGACAAGGGACAAGGTAACCTAATAAATTCATGGACGTCATCTCATGTGAATATCACTCTATGTCTATGGATATCCTTGTTTGTTCCGTGTGGGACTAACCCGTGTAGGTATTGAAAGTGCAACTCGCTCCAACGGATTGCTCCGAACTGATCTACATCAACATTGAGCATCTACATCTTCAACACCTACATGAAGTCATCATCGACAAAACCCAGGTTAGTTCATCTCTCTTAGGGGGGATATCACATCTAGGGGGAGCTTTACTCTAATTAATAGAGCTAACGCAACTCTAATGGTGTGAACACAACAATGCTTTTTTGTAAAAGTGGCAACCCCACTTGTGCTTAAATGATGAGTATGACCTACGATCAAATGTTCTCATTTGACTCCTAAGTCAATATACTCATATATAGATGACCTAGTCATCGCCAAATTGCTTGATAGATGCTAGAGTGTCTGTGCATGCTTTGTCACATATTTCATTTTTCATCTTATTGTGTGAGCATGTTGGTTGCATATTTTACTCATTCGAGGACATCCATTTGTTGCTTTGATTGTTCGGCTTTTTCTCTTTTGCCAAATGGATGGACAAGAATGCCTAAGAACTCCCTCTAGTTATCTATGCTTTCCTCGTCTCAAACTCTATTCATGCTACGTCACCAAAGTTTGATCAAGTCAGATTCGAACCACTCTATGTGAGGAGCACTCAGAGTCCCCGATTCCTCATAGACTTAAACTTCCAAAAACTCTTTGTGCATTTCCGTATGACCGAGTGATACATCTCCAACGTATCTATAATTTTTTATTGTTCCATGCTATATTATATCCTGTTTTGGACATTATTGGGCTTTATTATATACTTTTATATTATTTTTAGGACTAACCTATTAACTGGAGGCCCAGGCCAGAATTGTTTTTTTTGCCTATTTCAGAGTTTCACAGAAAAAGAATATCAAATGGAGTCCAAACGGAATGAAACCTTCGGGAACGTGATTTTCGGAACGAGCGTGATCTAGAGGACTTGGACCCTACGTCAAGACATCAACCAGGAAGGCAGGAAGGCACGAGGTAGGGGCACACCTACCCCCCCAGGCATGCCCTCCACCCTCGTGGGGCCCACGTTGCTGCACCGACGTACTCCTTCCTCCTATATATACCTACGTACCCCCAAACTACCAGATACGGAGCCAAAACCCTAATTCCACCGCCGTAACTTTCTGCATCCACGAGATCCCATCTTGGGGCCTTTTCCGGAGCCCCGCCGGAGGGGGCATCGATCACGGAGGGCTTCTACATCAACACCATAGCCTCCCCGATGAAGTGTGAGTAGTTTACTTCAGACCTTCGGGCCCATAGTTATTAGCGAGATGGCTTCTTCTCTCTTTTTGGATCTCAATACAAAGTTCTGCCCCTCTCTTGTGGAGATCTATTTTATGTAATCTTCTTTTGCAGTGTGTTTGTTGAGATCGATGAATTGTGGGTTTATGATCAAGTTTATCTATGAACAATATTTGAATCTTCTCTGAATTCTTTTATGTATGATTGGTTATCTTTGCAAGTCTCTTCGAATTATCAGTTTGGTTTGGCCTACTAGATTGATCTTTCTTGCAATGGGAGAAGTGCTTAGCTTTGGGTTCAATCTTGTGGTGTCCTTTCCCAGTGATAGTAGGGGCAGCAAGGCACGTATTGTATTGTTGCATGAGTTTATCCCTCTACATCTTTTCATCTTGCTTAAAGCGTTACTCTGTTCTCTTGAACTTAATACTCTAGATGCATGCTGGATAGCGGTCGATGTGTGGAGTAATAGTAGTAGATGCAGGCAGGAGTCGGTCTACTTGTCTCGGACGTGATGCCTATATACATGATCATACCTAGATATTCTCATAACTATGCTCAATTCTGTCAATTGCTCAACAGTAATTTGTTCACCCACCATAATACTTATGCTCTCGAGGGAAGCCACAAGTGAAACCTATGGCCCCCGGATCTATTTTCCATCATATTAATCTTGTATCAACAAGCTATGGCCCCCGTTTATTTTTCTTTCTTTACTTTGCATCTTTATTATAAAAATACCAAAAATATTATCTTATCATATCTATCAGATATCACTTTTTTATGTGACTGTGAAGGGATTGACAACCCCTTTATTGCGTTGGTTGCAAGGATTTTATTTGTTATTGTAGGTGCGAGGGACTCGCGCGTGGCCTCCTACTAGATTGATACCTTGGTTCTCAAAAACTGAGGGAAATACTTACACTACTTTGCTGCATCACCCTTTCCTCTTCAAGGGAAAACCAACGCGGTGCTCAAGAGGTAGCAAGAAGGATTTCTGGCACCGTTGCCGAGGAGGTCACGCCAAGTCAAGTCAAGATTCGACTCCCGACAACGAGCCTTTTCTGGCGCCATTGCCGGGGAGTCTACGCAAAAGTCAACATACCAAGTACCCATCACAAACCCTTATCTCCCACATTACATTATTTGCCATTTGCCTCTCATTTCCTCTCCCTCCACTTCACCCTTGCCGTTTTATTCGCCCTCTCTCTCCGTCCTCCTTCTCTTTCTCTATTTGCCTCTTTTTGCCCGTCTCTTGTTTGCTCGTGTGTTGGATTGCTTGCTTGTCACGATGGCTGAAGATAATACCAAATTGTGTGACTTTACTAATACCAACAACAATGATTTTATTAGCACTCCGATTGCTCCTCTTACCGATGCGGAAACTTGTGAAATTAATGCTGCTTTGCTGAATCTTGTCATGAAAGAACCGTTTTCCGGCCTTCCTAGTGAAGATGCCGCTACTCATCTAAACAACTTTTTTGATTTGTGTGATATGCAAAATAAGAAATATTTGGATAATGATATTGTTAAATTGAAGTTATTTCCTTTTTCTCTTAGAGATCGTGCTAAAGCTTGGTTTTTGTCTTTGCCTAAAAATAGTATTGACTCATGGAATAAGTGCAAAGATGCTTTTATCTCTAAGTATTTTCCTCCTGCTGAGATCATCTCTCTTAGAAACGATATTATGAATTTTAAGCAACTTGATCATGAACATGTTGCACAAGCTTGGGAGAGGATAAAATTAATGATACGTAATTGCCCTACACATGGTTTGAATTTATGGATGATTATACAAAAAATTTATGCCGGATTGAATTTTGCTTCTAGAAATCTTTTAGATTCAGCCGTGGGAGGCACTTTTATGGAAATTGCCTTAGGAGAAGCTACTAAACTCCTAGATAATATTATGGTTAATTATTCTCAATGGCTCACTGAAAGATCTACTAATAAGAAAGTGCATGCGATAGAAGAAATTACTGTTTTGAGAGGAAAGATGGATGGACATATGAAATTATTTGCTAATAAAATTGTTTCTTATGATCCTAATGATATGCCTTTGTCTACTTTAATTGAGAATAATAATGAATCTATGGATGTGAATTTTGTTGGTAGGAATAATTTTGGTAACAACGCGTATAGAGGAAACTTTCCTAGGCCATATCCTAGTAATTCCTCTAATAATTATGGTAATTCCTACAACAATTATTATGGAAATTTTAATAAGATACCCTCTGATTTTTAATCTAATATTAAAGAATTTATTACTTCGGAAAAGAATTTCAATGCTTTGATTGAAGAAAAATTGCTTAAGATTGATGAGTTGGCTAGGAACGTTAATAGAATTTTTCTTGATATTGATTCTTTGAAACTTAGATCTGTTCCACCTAAGCATGACACCAATGAGTCTCTCAAAGCCATGAGAATTTCCATTGATGAGTGCAAAGAAAGAACCGCTAGGATGCGTGCTAAGAAAGATTGTTTATAAAAGCATGCTCTTCTAGTTTCCATGATAATAAAGATGAAGATCCAAAAGTTATTGATGTGTCCCCTATTAAATCTTTGTTTTGCAATATGAATCTTGATAATGATGGGACTGAATATGATCCACCTTTACCTAGAAGACGTTCCAAAAATCCGGAGTCTTTAGATCTTGATGATAAAATTGTTAAAAGTGGGATTGAAGAAGTCAAAACTTTAAATATCAATGAACCCACTATTTAGGATCTCAAGGAATTTAATTATGATAATTGCTCTTTGATAGATTGTATTTCCTTGTTGCAATCCGTGCTAAATTCTCCTCATGTTTATAGTCAAAATAAAGAATTTACCAAACATATCGTTGATGCTTTGATGCAATCTTATGAAGAAAAACTTGAGTTGGAAGTTTCTATCCCTAGAAAACTTTATGATGAGTGGGAACCAACTATTAAAATTAAAATGAAAGATCATGAATTCTATACTTTGTGTGATTTGGGTGCTAGTGTTTCCGCGATTCCAAAGACTTTGAGTGATTTGCTAGGTTTCTGTGATTTTGATGATTGCTCTTTAAACTTGCACCTTGCGGATTCAACTATTAAGAAACCTACGGGAAGAATTAATGATGTTCTTATTGTTGCAAATAGGAATTATGTGCCCGTAGATTTTATTGTTATTGACATAGATTGCAATCCTTCATGTCCTATTATTCTTGGTAGACCTTTCCTTAGAACGATTGGTGCAATTATTGATATGAAGGAAGGGAATATTAGATTCCAATTTCCGTTAAGGAAAGGAATGGAACACTTCCCTAGAAACAAAAGTAAATTACCATATAAATCGATTATGAGAGCCACTTATGGATTGCCGACCAAAGATGGCAATACCAAGATCTATCCTTTCTTTTATGCCTAGCTAGGGGCGTTAAACGATAGCGCTTGTTGGGAGGCAACCCAATTTTATTTTTACTCCTTGCCTTTTGCTCCTGTTTAGTAATAAATATTTTATCTAGCCTCTGTTTTGGTTGTGTTTTTGTGTTTAATTAGTGTTTTTGCCAAGAAGAACCGTTGGGAAGACTTGGGGAAAGTCTTTTTAATCTTGCTGTAAAAAACAGAAACTTTAGCGCTCACGAGAATTGCTGCCATTGTTATTTGGAAAGTGATATTTAGTTAATTATTTTTGAAGATTATTAATAGATAATTCCTCAAGTCTATCAATTTATTTTATAATTTTGGGGGTCCCAGAACTTGCGTTAGCTACAGATTACTACAGATTGTTCTGTTCTTGACAGATTCTGTTTTTCGTGTGTTGTTTGCTTATTTTGATGAATCTATGGCTAGTAAAATAGTTTATAAACCATAGAGAAGTTGGAATACAGTAGGTTTAACACCAATATAAATAAAATATGAGTTCATTACAGTACCTTGACGTGGTTTTTTCTTTTCTTTCGCTAACGGATCTCATGAGATTTTCTACTTTAAGTTTTGTGTTGTGAAGTTTTCAAGTGTTGGGTAAAAGATTTGATGGATTATGGAACAAGGAGTGGCAAGATACTAAGCTTGGGGATGCCCATGGCACCCCAAGATAATCTAAGGACACCTAAAAGCCCAAGCTTGTGGATGCCTCGGAAGGCATCCTCTCTTTCGTCTACTTCCATCGGTAACTTTACTTGGAGCTATATTTTTATTTACCACATGATATGTGTTTTGCTTGAAGCGTCTTGTATTATTTGAGTATCTATTTGTTAGTTTTCCACAATCATCCTTGCTGTACACACCTTTTGAGAGAGACACACATTATTCGGAAATTGTTAGAATACTCTATGTGCTTCACTTATATCTTTTGAGTTATATAGTTTTCGCTCTAGTGCTTCACTTATATATTTTTATTTAGGGCACGGTGGTGGATTTATTTTATAGAAACTATTGTTCTCTCATGCTTCACTTAGATTATTTTGAGAGTACTACAAAACAGCATGGTAATTTGCTTTAATTATGTTAGGCATTCAAGATTAATAAAAAGGTTTTCTTATGAGTGTGTTGAATACTATGAGAAGTTTGATACTTGATAATTGTTTTGAGATATGGAGATGGTAATATGAGAGTTGTGCTAGTTGAGTATTTGTGAATTTGAGAAATACTTGTGTTAAAGTTTGTGATTCCCGTAGCATGCACGTATGGTGAACCGTTATGTGATGAGTTCGGAGCATGATTTATTTATTGATTGTCTTCCTTATGAGTGGCAGTTGGGGACGAGCGATGGTCTTTTCCTAGCAATCTATCCCCCTAGGAGCATGCGCGTAATACTTTGTTTCGATAACTAATAGATTTTTGCAATAAGTATGTGAGTTCTTTATGACTAATGTTGAGTCCCTGGATTATACGCACTCTCACCCTTCCACCATTGCTAGCCTCTCTAATACCACGCACCTTTCGCCGGTATCATACACCCACCATATACCTTCCTTAAAACAGCCACCATACCTACCTATTATGGCATTTCCATAGCCATTTCGAGATATATTGCCATGAAACTTTCCACCATTCCGTTTACTATGACACGCTCCATCATTGTCATATTGCTTTGCATGATCATGTAGTTGACATTGTATTTGTGGCAAAGCCACCGTCCATAATTCTTTCATACATGTCACTCATGCATCATTGCATATCCCGGTACACCGCCGGAGGCATTCACATAGAGTCATATTTTGTTCTAAGTATTGAGTTGTAATTCTTCAGTTGTGAGTAAATAAAAGTGTGATGATCATTGTCGGTGTCAAAACCGGCGGATCTCGGGTAGGGGGTCCCGAACTGTGCGTCTAAGGCGGATGGTAACAGGAGGCAGGGAACACGATGTTTTACCCAGGTTCGGGCCCTCTTGATGGAGGTAAAACCCTACGCCCTACTTGATTTATTCTTGATGATATCAGTATTACAAGAGTTGATCTACCACGAGATCGGAGAGGCTAAACCCTAGAAGCTAGCCTATGGTATGATTGTGTGTTGTCCTACGGACTAAAACCCTCCGGTTTATATAGACACCGGAGGGGCTAGGGTTACACAAGGTCAGTTACAAAGGAGGAGATATCCATATCCGTATTGCCTAGCTTGCCTTCCACGCCAAGGAGAGTCCCATCCGGACACGAGACGAAGTCTTCAATCTTATATCTTCATAGTTCAATAGTCCGGCCAAAGGATATAGTCCGGCTGTCCGGAGACCCCCTAATCCAGGACTCCCTTAGTAGCCCCTAAACTAGGCTTCAATGACGATGAGTCTGGCGCGTAATGTTGTCTTCGGCATTGCAAGGCGGGTTCCTCCTCCTAACACATCACAAAAGAGTTTAAATACCAGGATAGTGTCCGGCCCTATAAATGTTTGGACCTCTTGGCTTCTGTGCCCAATAAGGGCTTTCTCCCACACGTCGAATGAATATGAGGCGCCAGGGCGTTTTTACATTCGCCCCCTAGCCAGATAAATAAATTGTCTATTAAAGGGATGGGGATCCTTAGATCCGATCCATACCATCCTCCCCCAGCGAGAGTCCATCAGAGCGCGTTCCGGAAAGATCCATTCCAGCATGGCCGACCTCCGCAGCTCCTCCTCCCGCCCCCGAAGCCCTAAGCCCGATGATTGGGAGAGGTGTTCAGTCCCACACAGTCATATAGTCGAACTGCAGACTAAGGGATTTCTCCCTCCGGCGTACATGGTGCCCGTTCGAGCCGGGCTTGCCACCTATAATGGCGGGGAGCAAGCGGAGAGCTTTCCCGGTCCCTCTATGGGGGAATGGGTCTGCCTTGTTCCCTATCTATTAAGGGGACTCAAATTTCCAATTCATCCGTTCCTCCGCGGGCTCCTGGAGTTGTACGGCCTCCAATTACACAATTTCACCCCCACCTCCATCCTACATATCGCCGGCTATGCGGCTCTCTGTGAGCTGTTCCTGGGCTGCGAGGCTCACTTCGAGCTGTGGAAAAGGCTATTTTGCCTCGTCCCTCGCACACAGAGGGGGTCAATTTATCAAGTGGGCGGAGCCGAAATATGGCGCATCACCGATACCCGATACCTGTCCGATACTCCGAAGAAGTCACCCGAAGACTGGCCTTCAGAATGGTTTTATATGGAGGACGTTCCCCTTCCGGACCATGTTCGGCGGGGTCTTCCTGAGTTCAACAATGCTCCTTAAAGAAACGCCGAAGTTGGCGCCCATGGAGCCCCCAGGTGGAAGACAATGGAGAAGTCCTCTATCTGATGAACCGAATTAAAGCACTGGCTCGATCAGGATTGACAGTAATCAAAGTTATGTCGATTTGCATAATGCGGGGAGTGAAACCACTTCAATATCGTGGGCACCCCTTGTGGTGTTATAACGGGGCGGAGGATGCCACCCGCTGCAGGCGTAAGGGTCCGGACAATGCTTCCGCTTTAGTGAAAATTCTGTCCGAATTGTTCAAGGGTGAGGAAGAGGAGTTCACCCACATCAAGCCACGGGATGGATTCTCCATGTACAATCCTCCAAGATGGGTAAGTTATATCTCCCTGCTCCCATTTTTCCTGCATTCTTTGTCGTAAGTATTCACCTTGCCACTTTGCGACAGGAACTGCGAAAAGCCATAAAGGAGGTCAGCAGCCCTTCTCCACAACCAGAGGACCCTGACCGGGCCCTCGAGTCCGGACTTGAAGAAGATACGGTTATATTCGTGGAGCTGATAGACCGGCAGTTCTATCAGTTAAGCTGCGACGATGCCATGGTGGCCATTACGGCCGACTATCCCGGACTTCTCCCTGCATCGCACGTAAGAAAAACCAAAAATCCCAACTCCAAAACTAGGATCCCCTTTTAGACACTTCACCCACCATATACACATGGCATTTTTACAGGGAAGGCATTCGGGACGCCCTGCCGAACCCGCAGCAACGCGCCAACAGGAGGCACCAAGGCCGGATAGGCCAAAAAGGAAGCCGGTCAGGACGGAGACGCCGGCGCAAAGGTATAACAAACCCCGCTCCATGGTTGTCGTCTTTCTCGAAATATAATGACACCCGTGTTTCTTTAACAGAAAAAACACTCGCCGGAATATGTCCGGCGATGTTACTAATCACGCTTCCACCAGCCGGGCACCAGGACCGGACATAGAGGCAGAAGCCGATATGGGGCGGGCGCCGGATAATCCCCCTACAGAGGATGCAGATAGATTATCCGCTACAAACTCAGAGGTGGAAAGCGCCATGAATCATAGGCGCCGCCGGGCCGTACTCCGTGACGCTTGTTTCTCACCAGAGGCATTTGATGCCTTCAATTCTGGAGAGGCGTACCTCCGAGCTGCTCAAGATGGTCTAGCCAGAGCCAAGGATCAGTATGTAAAGGATGTACGGGTAAGTAAATCTGACGATTTATATGTATCAGTAGCCCTGAGACTTGAAACAATTAGCAGAACTGATTTAAGAATCATCTTTATTGTGCAGGTTCTTACAGAGAAGAATACTAGGCTGTCATAGGAGCTAGAGGAATGCAAGACCCAACTGCGGGCTGCTCTGGCCGCATTGCAGGAACCGAAAAAGTCACATGCTGGTAACATTTACTTTAAAGAATGATGGTTACCATATAATGTGCAGCATGGCTGCAGATCTAACAATAGATGTTGCAGATGAATCCGGAGAAAATCTGGAGGACCAGCATGTTATGCGACAGGTAGAGGCTGGCAAATGCGTGCTGACTGAGGTTAGGCGGGAGAAAAACAATCTCCAAGACGCCAATATTAAGCTGAGTGTGGAACTAAAAGGCGTTCGGGGCCAGCTTGCAGACACCGAGAAGGAGAATAAGCGGCTTCGGCGCGGCATTTTCAGTAAGTGCTTGAACGAATCCTTTTAAAGGAGTTCGACGAAGAAGCCGACTAATAGCTTTATGTCTGTAGGTATGCTGATGGGTCGTCCCGCGGAGGAAATGCCCGGGTTTGCGGGTGATCTTCTATCCAAGCTGTCACATCTGCATGAACAAGTTAGGCAGGTGATGCAGGGTGTTGCCCAGGCCTTGTGGCCGTCCGTCTCCCTGCCAGAGGGCGTTGCAGAGCTTGCAGAGAAGCTCAAGGGAGCACGGCGGCGCTTACGATTATGGAAGATATCAGCCTTCCGACAGGGTGCCAGAGAAGCCTGGGCCATGGTGAAGACGCGGTATACCAAGGAAGACCCAAATCACATGGCCGAGGTCAGACCTGTGGGGCCCGGCGGAAAAGAGATCCCTGTTAGCTTAGTTTATGAGGAAGTAGAATTAGCCACAAAGTATTCCCAACAGGATTGTAAGCTAGACCACCTGTTGGATGGTATAGAAGAGGAATTTAGTCAGTCTGCATGACTATGTAATGAAAGTGACATGTATAATGCCTTCTAGCCGGATTGTAGATCATTTGTCTTGGCAGACCTTTTCGCTTCAACCTTGGGACCCGACAGTCCGGAGTGTATCTAAATACCCGCACAGTTATATAAGAACCGGGGCATGCGTGGAGACCAGGCGTAGGGGTCATAAGTGCTTGAACAGACAAGTGCCCAACTAGTTATGTTATATTACATGGGTAGTAAGAAACATCTTCTAGGGAGAATAGTTCCGTTAAGGGTTCCTTTCCCTGGGTAAGCATGCCCTAAAGTGCATGTCCAGACTGCGATAGGAAACGCAGGAAAAACATCTGGGGGAAGATATGGACAATAAATAAAAATCATCTTTTGTTCACCAACCGAATATTCCCTTAAGAACGCTAGCTTTCGGCTTCACCCAGTCTGAGGTACACGTCCGGCTGACCCGGCAGTAACAATCGCAGAGGTGCTCCCCTTATGCCCTAGCCGAATTAACGGGAATGTAGGGCATAAATACAAGAGCCAGGCAACCCAGATGGCCAAAACTTAAGTCATATCAATGCATATAATGGCGAAAAAGGTACATGCAGAAGCATGACACATGTGCGGGGCCTGAGGCCCAGATAAATAATTAAGCTTCTGTGAAAGAAGCCCCCGGGTATTATGAGCGCGGCTAGCGCATCTATAATGTGAAAGCGAGGCACAAGTTGGCCCTTAAAGGCCTAGAGACATAATAACAGAAAGGAAGAAAGAAAAACAAGACAGATAATGTTCATGCAAAAAATGGACAAAGGGAGGGGACGGACATAGGGTCTGGCGCTAGGCGTAGAATCTTCAGAGCCTGGCCGCGTTCCATGGGTTTGGCTCGAGTCAACTAGTCGATGCATCCCGTAGTCGGTACGTTCCACTGGTCAGAACTTGGTCAACAATGAAGGGACCTTCCCATTTGGGCTCGAGCTTGTTCTTTTTCTTATCCGGCAGGCGTAGAACTAGTTCGCTAATGTTATAAGTTTTGGCTCGTACTTCTCTGCTTTGGTATCTGTGAGCCTGTTGCTGATAAAATGCGGAATGGGATTTGGCTACGTCGGGCTCCTCCTCCAGGGTGTCCAGACTGTCCTGCCGATCGAGCTCGGCTTATCTTTCTTCGTACATGCGCACTCGAGGTGAGTCATGAATTATGTCACAGGGCAAGATTGCCTCTGCGCCGTACACCATAAAGAAGGGTGTGTATCCGGTACTACAATTCGGCGTGGTCCGCTGCCCCCAGAGTACGGAGTCGAGCTCCTCTACCCAGTGCGTGTTAGACTCCGTTAAGGAACACACTAATCTGGGTTTAATGCCGCTCATTATAAGACTGTTTGCTCGCTTGACTTGGCCGTTGGTTTGTGGGTGATAGACTGAAGCATAATCGAGCTTGATGCCCATTTTGCTGCACCAGAGTTTTACCTCATAGGCTGTGAAGTTTGTTCCATTGTCAGTGATGATGCTGTGGGGGACACCATAACGGTGTACGACCCCAGATATGAAGTCTATCACTGGTCCGGATTCGGCTATTTTAACAGGCTTGGCCTCTATCCATTTGGTGAATTTATCCACCATAACCAGTAAGTATTTTTTTCTTGTGGGTTCCCCTTTTAAGGGGTCCAACCATGTCAAGCCCCCAGACCGCGAAGGGCCACGTAATGGGGATTGTTTGAAGGGCGGTGGGTGGCATGTGTCTTTGATTTGCAAAGAGCTGGCAACCGGCGCAACGTTGGACCAAGTCCTGTGCATCTGCCTGGGCCTTTGGCCAATAGAATCCTGTACGGAAGGCCTTGCTTACAAGAGCCCGGGCTGCAGCATGGTGACCGCCGAGTCCGGCGTGGATTTCTGCTAAAAGGTTTCGCCCTTCCTCTTTGGAGATGCACCTTTGAAGGACTCCGGTAGTGCTTTTTTTATACAATTCTCCCTCGTGGACCCTGTAGGCCTTAGATCGCCGCACTATGCAGCGTGCCTCATTTTGGTCCTCCGGAAGTTCCTGCCTAGTTAGGTAGGCCAGGAATGGCCATTATTACATGGGCTGAAGGTGTGATTTCGGTGGCGGGGCCTCCAATTGTGTCAGAGTATTCGGTATCGGGTATTTTGGCCTGGTTCGGACTATGGTTACCGGTGTCCCCTTCCCATACTACGGATGGCTTGAACAGCCTTTCCAGAAAGATGTTGGGGGTGACCGCATCGCGTTTTGCGCCGATGCGGGCAAGGATATCCGCCGCCCGATTGTTTTCCCGAGCCACATGGTGAAATTCGAGCCCCTCGAACCGAGCTGACATTTTTAGGATGGTGTTTCGGTAGGCTGCCATTTTCGGATCCTTGGCGTCAAAGTCTCCATTTATTTGGGATATTGCAAGGTTTGAATCCCCACGCACCTCCAGGCGTTGAATGCCCATGGAGACTGACATCCGAAGACCATGCAACAGGGCTTTGTATTCGGATGCGTTGTTGGAATCTGTATACAATATTTGCAGTACGTACTGAACAGTATCTCCGGTTGGGGACGTCAGGACGACGCCAGCCCCTAGACCAGACAGCATTTTAGAACCGTCGAAGTGCATGATCCAATTGGAGTATGCGCCGTACTCTTTAGGGAGTTCGGCCTCCGTCCATTCAGCGACAAAGTCGGCCAAAACTTGCGACTTAATGACTCGTTGAGGTTTGTATGTTATGTCGAACGGGAGGAACTCAATAGCCCATTTGGCAATCCGGCCTGTAGCGTCGCAGTTGTTTATAATATCATTAAGTGGTACTTCCGAGGCTATTGTAATCGAACGCTCTTGAAAGTAGTGTCGCAGCTTTCGGGATGCCATGAATACCGCGTAGGCTATCTTTTGATAATGTGGGTAGCATGATTTGCATGGAGTGTGGACAGTGGATACATAGTATACCGGCTTTTGAAGAGGGAATTTATGTCCGTCAGCTTCTCATTCGACGACGAGCACTGCGCTTACAACTTGATGGGTTGCCGCAATGTACAACAGCATTGGTTCACCGATGTTTGGCGCGGCCAGGATTGGGTTGGTTGCCAAAATGGCCTTTATTTCTTCCAATCTGGCTGTGGCAGCGTCCTTCCACTCAAAGTGTTCGGTGCGCCGGAGGAGGCGATAAAGGGGTAAAGCCTTTTCTCTTAAGCGGGAGATAAAGTGGCTTAGAGCCACCACGCATCCTGTTAACTTTTGGATTTCTTTGAGGTCTGTTGGGGTAGCCAACTGTGACAAAGCTCGGATTTTGGCTGGGTTAGCTTCAATACCTCTACTGGAGACAATGAAACCCAGGAGCTTTCCGGCTGGTACGCCGAAAACGCATTTTTCCGGATTGAGCTTAATGTCGTCTGTTCGGAGGTTGTCGAATGTGAGCCTCAAGTCGTCTATCAAAGAGTCGACGTGTTTGTTTTTGACGACCACATCGTCTATGTATGCCTCTACTGTTTTGCCGATTTGTTTCTCCAAACATGTCTGAATCATGCGCTGATATGTTGCGCTGGCGTTTTTGAGCCCAAAAGGCATTTTGTTGAAACAGAAGGGACCGTATGGTGTGATGAATGCTGTTGCGGCTTGGTCGGACTCCGCCATCTTGATTTGGTGGTAACCGGAGTATGCGTCAAGGAAACACAATGACTCGTGTCCTGCGGTAGCATCGATAATTTGGTCGATGCGGGGGAGGGGGAAGGGATCCTTTGGGCAAGCTTTATTGAGGTTCTTGAAATCGACACAAAGGCGCCATGATTTATCCTTCTTTGGTAACATCACCAGGTTTGCTAGCCAGTCTGGGTGTTTTATCTCTCTGATGAATCCGGCCTCCAATAACTTGGCTAGTTCCTCTCCCATGGCCTGTCTCTTAGGTTCGGAGAAACGCCGAAGAGCTTGCTTGACCGGCTTGAATCCCTTTATGATATTGAGGCTATGCTCGGCCAGCCTGCGTGGGACTCCTGGCATGTCTGAGGGGTGCCAGGCGAATTTGTCCCAAGTCTCATGCCGGAACTCTCGTAGTGCGGCGTCCACGGTGGGTTTTAACTATGCCCCGATGGAGGCTGTTTTTGTAGGGTCCGTTGGGTGGACTTGGAATTTGACTATTTCATCCGCTGGTTTAAAAGAGGTGGACTTGGATCTCTTATCAAGTACCACGGCGTCCCTGTCCACTGTGGAGCGTAGCGTGGTTAGCTCCTCGGCCGAGAGGGCTTCAGATAATGCCTCAAGAGTGCTGTGTCCGGATCACTAGCGAGGGTGATGATTCCGTTGGGCCCGGGCATTTTGAACTTCATGTACCCATAATGGGGTACGGCTTGGAAGATCGTGAATGCCTCACGTCCTAAAAGGGCGTGGTATCCACTGCTGAACGGGGCCACTTGAAATGTAATTTCTTCGGACCTGTAATTCTTTGGCGTACCGAATACCACATCTAGTTTGATTTTCCCAGCGCATCATGCCTCCCGACTGGGTATGATTCCCCTAAAGGTTGTGCTACTTTGCTTAATGCGGTTCTAGTCTACTGCCATTTTTTGAAGAGTTTCCTCATAGATGAGGTTTAATCCGCTGTCGCCGTCCATGAGTACTTTGGTGAGTCGAAAGTCGTCCATAATTGGACTAAGGACCAGTGCAGCTGGTGCTCGGGCTGTTCGGAATTTAGGTTCGTCACTGGCATTGAAGGTAATAGCCGTGTCACTCCATGGATTTATTGCTGCTACATGGCAGATTTCGGCCATGCTGCGGAGTGTTTGCTTGCGCCTATTATTTGACGCAATGGTCTCAAAGACTGTTAACACCGTTTTATTATCCACGGGATGGTGCTCTATGGCATTTGGGATAAGAAGATCCTCACCACTTTTGGCCACCTGCCGGAGTATCCAACATGCTCTAAGGCTGTGTGTTGGTATTGTATCCGTTGTACTGTGAATTTTGCAGGGTCCGTTAAGCCATCCCTCCAGTACGGTTCCATGCCCTGTAGAGGGTTTTTGTTTCTTTGCAACTAGCTCGAGCGTCTTATGATAGTGCACCCTTTTACTTCAGACTTGGTGTATATTCGGAGCCGGATTATCCCAAAATTTCGTTTCGGTTTTCCAGGCGCTTTCCATCACACAGTACTTTCGTACTATTGACACCAAGTT
Source organism: Triticum urartu (assembly GCF_003073215.2). Taxonomy (NCBI): domain Eukaryota; kingdom Viridiplantae; phylum Streptophyta; class Magnoliopsida; order Poales; family Poaceae; genus Triticum; species Triticum urartu. Next base: position 144,797,490 of record NC_053027.1, on the reverse strand, counting down.
AGCGAAGCATAATATGTCACGGCGACTTAAGGCGTTAAGGATTCCCTTGTCCGTGCAATTATTGTAGAAAAGTGAGACTGCATCTTCCCCACGACAGTCCTTAACCTTGTTCATAACAAGGAGGAATCTGGCCCAATAATGATGTATTGTTTCATGAGGCTCTTGCCTGATGTGGGAAAGATTGTTTATGTTTGGGTGGGTGGGTGGATTTGAGTCCGAATCCCTACCCGATCTGAGACCCATGGGCCGAGGAGTTTCCAATCTTGGAGGGTTCCGGAGTGTTACCCGATAAATTTGGCCCGCTGCCTGATTCTAGGTTCAGGGCTTGGGTAATGCCCTCCCGTAAGCGGGTATCTGGCTCGGAGAGCTCAGGAATCCGGACATAGTTAGTCCTCAAAATAGAGGAAGAGTTGCCGCATTGTTCCTCCACCACCGCAACGTGATGGGTGACCGATGGAGAGTTAATCTCCCTTTGATCGGTTTTAAGCCCAATCCGATCATAGTTCATAGCGACTTCCAAGGCGGCGATGCAATCCAAGAGTTCGTTTAGGGAAGAGAGCTCCATCGGATCCATCTGCTCGATGACTTCCGAGCCGACGTGGAGGCTGTTTTTGATGACCCGAGAAGTCATCGTCGGTGCAGCGGCCGAACAGGCAGTCATGACGAAACTGCCTAGCCGGAGAGTTTGGCCGATAGCCAGAGCTCCTCCGGCGGTGATGTGGCTTTTAACAACAAGAGGAGGCATCCTTCCTTACGGAGACGCCATAGAGGAACTCTCAAGGAAAGCACCAATGTTGGTGTCAAAACCAGCGGATCTCGGGTAGGGGGTCCCGAACTGTGTGTCTAAGGCGGATGGTAACAGGAGGCAGGGAAGATGATGTTTTACCCAGGTTAGGGCCCTCTTGATGGAGGTAAAACCCTACGTCCTGCTTGATTTATTCTTGATGATACCAGTATTACAAGAGTTGATCTACCACGAGATCGGAGAGGCTAAACCCTAGAAGCTAGCCTATGGTATGATTGTATGTTGTCCTACGGACTAAAACCCTCCCGTTTATATAGACACCGGAGGGGCTAGGGTTACACAAGGTCGGTTACAAAGGAGGGGATATCCATATCTGTATTGCCTAGCTTGCCTTCCACGCCAAGGAGAGTCCCATCCGGACACCAGACGAAGTCTTCAATCTTGTATCTTCATAGTCCAATAGTCCGGCCAAAGGATATTGTCCGGCTGTCCGGAGACCCCCTAATCCAGGACTCCCTCAATCATCATTACAGCATTGTCCCAAGTGAGGAAAGGATGATGGAGACTATGATTCCCCCACAAGTCGGGATGAAACTCCGGACTAAATAAAAAAAGAGGCCATAAAAAGGAAAAGAAAGGGCCCAAATAAAAAAATGAGAAAAAAAGAGAGAAGGGACAATGCTACTATCCTTTTACCACACTTGTGCTTCAAAGTAGCACCATGATCTTCATGATAGAGAGTCTCCTATGTTATCACTTTCATATACTAGTGGGAATTTTTCATTATAGAACTTGGCTTGTATATTCCAATGATGGGCTTCCTCAAAATTGCCCTAGGTCTTCATGAGCAAGCAAGTTGGATGCACACCCACTTAGTTCTTTTGTTGAGCTTTCATACACTTATAGCTCTAGTGCATCCGTTGCATGGCAATCCCTACTCACTCGCATTGATATCTATTAATGGGCATCTCCATAGCCCGTTGATACGCCTAGTTGGTGTGAGACTATCTTCTCCCTTTTTGTCTTTTCCACAACCACCATTCTATTCCACATATAGTGCTATGTCCATGGCTCATGCTCATGTATTGCGTGAAGATTGAAAAAGTTTGAGAACACCAAAAGTATGAAACAATTGCTTGGCTTGTCATCGGGGTTGTGCATGATTTAAATACTTTGTGTGGTGAAGATGGAGCATAGCCAGACTATATGATTTTGTAGGGATAACTTTCTTTGGCCATGTTATTTGGAAGAGATATAATTGCTTAGTTAGTAAGCTTGAATTATTATTATTTCTATGTCAATATTGAACTTTTGTCTTGAATCTTTCGAATCTGAATATTCAGACCACAATTAAGAGAATTACATTGAAATTATGCCAAGTAGCATTCCACATCAAAAATTCTGTTTTCATCATTTACCTACTCGAGGACGAGCAGGAATTAAGCTTGGGGATGCATGATACGTCTCCAACATATGTATATTTTTGATTGTTCCATGCTATATTATATCCTGTTTTGGACATTATTGGGCTTTATTATACACTTTTATATTGTTTTTGGGACTAACCTATTAACCGGAGGCCCAACCCAGAATTGTTTTTTTTGCCTATTTCAGAGTTTTGCAGAAAAAGAATATCAAACGGAGTCCAAATGGAATGAAACCTTCGGGAACGTAATTTTCGGAACGAACGTGATCTAGAGGACTTGGACCCTACGTCAAGACATCAACCAGGAAGGCACGAGGTAGGGGGTGCGCCTACCCCCCTAGGCGCGCCCTCCATCCTCGTGGGGCCCATGTTGCTCCATCGACGTACTCCTTCCTCCTATATATACCTACGTACCCCCAAACTACCAGATACGGAGCCAAAACCATAATGCCACTGCCGTAACTTTCTGTATCCATGAGATCCCATCTTGGGGCCTTTTCCGGAGCTCCACCGAAGGGGGCATCGATCACGGAGGGCTTCTACATCAACACCATAGCCTCTCCGATGAAGTGTGAGTAGTTTACTTCAGACCTTCAGGTCCATTGTTATTAGCTAGATGGCTTCTTCTCTCTTTTTGGATCTCAATACAAAGTTCTCCCCCTCTCTTGTGGAGATCGATTCGATGTAATCTTCTTTTGCAGTGTGTTTGTTGAAATTGATGAATTGTGGGTTTATGATCAAGTTTATCTATGAACAATATTTGAATCTTCTCTGAATTCTTTTATGTATGATTGGTTATCTTTGCAAGTCTCTTTGAATTATCAGTTTGGTTTGGCCTATTAGATTGATCTTTCTTGCAATGGGATAAGTTCTTAGCTTTGGGTTCAATCTTGCGGTGTCCTTTCCCAATGACAGTAGGGGCAGCAAGGCACGTATTGTATTGTTGCCATCGAGGATAGCAAGATGGGGTTTATATCATATTGCATGAGTTTATCCCTCTACATCATGTCATCTTGCTTAAAGCGTTACTCTGTTCTCTTGAACTTAATACTCTAGATGCATGCTGGATAGCGGTCGATGTGTGGAGTAATAGTAGTAGATGCAGGCAGGAGTCGGTCTACTTGTCTCGGACGTGATGCCTATATACATGATCATACCTAGATATTCTCATAACTATGCTCAATTCTGTCAATTGGTCAATGGTAATTTGTTCACCCACCGTAATACTTATGCTCTCGAGAGAAGCCACTAGTGAAACCTATGGCCCCCGGGTCTATTTTCCATCATATTAATTATTAATCTTCTATCAACAAGCTATTTCCTTTTCCGTTTATTTTTCTTTCTTTACTTTGCATCTGTATTATAAAAATACCAAAAATATTATCTTATGATATCTATCAGATATCACTTTCGTAAGAGACTGTGAAGGGGTTGACAACCCTTTATTGCGTTGGTTGCGAGGATTTTATTTGTTTGTGTAGGTGCGACGGACTCGCGCGTGGCCTCCTACTGGATTGATACCTTGGTTCTAAAAAACTGAGGGAAATACTTCCGCTACTTTGCTGCATCACCCTTTCCTCTTCAAGGAAAAACCAACGCAGTGCTCAAGAGGTAGCACCGAGTCATCCATTTTGGTCACACCGAGATCACTAAGTTGATCTAGGTTTTCAATCTCGGTGCAACCGATTAGAACTTTTCGGTCACACCGAGTTGCAGTAACCGCTTGCAGTTCTGCATCTCGGTCACATCGACAGGGTCAGGTTATATATATTGACGGGTCAAATTTTGGAAAAATTTCCAAAACCTTTCACTTGCGCGTGACCTGCTCTGCCTCCTTGGGTCTCTGGATCGTCCTCTCGCTGCCAGTGATCTCCCGGCGCTCGTCTCCGCGGCTGTCAACGGCAATCTGCCCTGCCGTTGCCGCCATAGCAAATTCACCGCCGAAGTAGGGTATGAACTTGATCTTTGTGCTATTCCTTAACTCTGATTCATAGCACATTGCTTTGCCATGATTCTTGCCACGTAAGAATCTGTCCTGTCCAGCGAAAGCATCCCGTAGATTAGATTTGATTTGAAAATTTAGGGTTAGTTCTCGGCCGAACTCATCTCGGACCGACCGAGTTGTAGAAATCGTTCTCACCAATTTGTCTTAGGCCATTGCACATCCGTTTTCGGTCTGACCAAAAATTGCAAATCGGTGTGAACGAGTTCGATTCTCTGTGAAACCCTATCATTCTCAGTGCCACCGAACCGTGACTCGGTCTGACTGAGTTCACTAGTTTAGGTTCCAAAAGCTGCTTCGGTATCACCGAGCTTACAAATCGGTAGATCCGAAATGCTTTTTGTGAAGAACTAAAACTAAGTTTTTAAGTCATTTGTTTTGCAAAAATTCTGCACTTTGTGATGCTCATCTACTCTACCTCATCTAGAACCTATTCACAGGGTCTGCTGATAGTTTGCATGCAAGATGTCTGATCAAAGTGACAGCCAGAACAAGTCTGAGGAGCAGGTTCATATGAGTGAGGGCACTAGTCCCTCTAGCACTTCTGATGAGGGCAGCAGGAGCACACCAAGCAACTTGCCCAAGGCAGCCACCAGAACAAGGAAGAAGAAGACCTCAGATTCTGAGGATGAGGATTATGTGGCTGTTGAGGAAGAAGTCAGCTCCAAGAAAAAGGTGTTGAAGAAAGAGTATGGCTCAGCTGCTACAACAAAGCCAGGGATGCACAAGAAGGCTCCAGCAAAGAGGATCCCCATGTCAAAGGCCAAAGCCTCAACTGCTGAAACCTCCAAGCCAACTGAAGAGGCAGTTGGAGAAGGAAAGAAAACAAAACAAAGGGTCAAGAAGACCACTTCCAGAGTACTTGGTAGATCCTCCATTATGAGAGATTCATAAGAAGAGGAGGAGGAAGAGGATGTTGCACCAGCTCCTAAGGCTCAGATGCTTATGGGAGATGCAATCAAGTCAGGGGCTGCTCCATCTAAGCCCAAGTCTGCTGCTCAGAAACCCGCAAAACCCAAGAGGAACACCAGGAGTATACTTACTAAGGAGAAGACCAACGCCCCATTGCCTGAAGCTGAAGAAAATAAGATGAAGATGATTCTCTTGTTTTGAGGAAGTTGAAGCCCAAAATTCCTGACCACAATGATGCTCATCTAGCTGCTGAGGACATGCACATCAGGAAAGCTACAAGATTGAGGTTATGGAGACAGTCTGATCCCTATGCTGTTAGGAGGAGGACTGCAGTTGACTATAGGTTCCATACAAAGGGACAACAAGATTTCTATGAGACTATTCTGCTTGACAAGAAGCCCATAGTGTGTGACATGAAATGGGTATACTGGGGCTTCATCCAGGAAAATGAAGATCACTTCCCTAGAGTGTATGACAACTTAAAGGCTTGTGGAGTAGATGAATTTGTTGAATAAAAGCTCACCAAATGGAATGATGAGTTGATCATGCAGTTCTACTCCACTGCCCACTTCTATCCAGATGGGAGGATAGTTTGGATGTCTGAGGGTACCAGGTACCAGTCCACATTTGATGAGTGGGCCAAGCTAATCAAAGCCCCAGAGGAACATGAAGATGACTTGGATGTGTATGCCACCAAGAATAAAGACCACAACTCAATGGCAAACATGTACAACAAGATCCCTAATAAGGCTTTAGAAACTCACAAGCTTGGATCTGTGCATTTCTTGTTGTCTGGTCTGCCTACGATCAACTGGATCTTAAGGCACACATTGCTACCCAAGTCAGGAGATCACAAGATGATCAGAGGACACTCCATCAACATGCTGCAAATTTTGATGTTCCCCAAAAATTCAAAGTTATGAGCTTGATTGTAGAAATGATCAAAAGGACTGTTGCTGATCAAAAGAGGAGTTGTGGGTATGCCCCACACATTCAGGAGCTCATCAACTCTAAGATGGGCACATGTACTTACTTGCTGGACAAGGAGAAGCTACCTCTATATCCTGAGTTTGAAGACAACACTATTGTGATGAATGAGGAAGAACCATCATCAGCTCAAGTCCAGGAGAAGAGAGCCAAGGAAAAGGCCGAGAAAGCTGCCCAGATGCCAAGTGTTGAAGAGGCATCTCGAGTCTTCCTGAAGAGCAAGCATGATCAGCTAGGCTATCTGATTCAAGCTACACTGAGGATTGAGAAGGGCTTGGCCACCCTGACTCGGAATCAGGAGAGCCTGGAGAGGATTGTGGAAACAAAATTCTATGATCTTGATCTGAAGGTGACTGAGATTCAGACTGCAGTTGAGCAGCTTCAGGAGGAAGCAGAGGAGAGCAGAGGAAAAGAAACCACTGATGCTTTTAAGCGTGTGCCACGAGGTCCAAGGTATGCTGTAGTGCCAGTCTCAAATGCTAGAGCTTCAGTGTCAGCGCCAGTAGCTACAGCTCCAGTGCCACCTCAAGCACCCACTCCACCAGCTCCGACTACTTCATCAGAAGCCTTTGTCCTTGGAGTTCTATCAACACCACCTCTCGAGCACCAAGCCTAAGAGACGTATAACACTATGTATTTTCAAACTTTTTGGTAACTTATTGCCAAAGGGGGAGAAATATGTATAGATCATAGGCTTCGAGAGAGAGAATCTTGCTTTTTGTCTCTCTTGCTATTTTGGTTGAACTTCTTTATTGTGTGCTTGTGTGAGATAATTTATGTCCTTGTGAGATACTCATATGATTATGTGGTTGACCATATGCTACCTTAATGTTTGGTTGAATGACGCTATCCATTATATTCCATATATGATCATTCACTTGCTTGGTGATGAGTGCATGCTTTTAATTTCTATCATTTTGAGCGCTCCACCAAGATGTATTTGACATGGAAGAGTAACCCATGATCCTAATCGATTGTGCATTTGCATTCAAAAGCAAATTTTAAATAATGCACAAATTTAGGGGGAGCTCTTGCTTATCACATACATCTCAAAGCGATGATGTTTTTCAATCTTATAACCATTCGTCGAAGCTTTGATCTATATGTTGTCATCAATTACCAAAAAGAGGGAGATTGAAAGTGCAACTATCCCTGGGTGGTTTTGGTAATTCCTAACAACATATAGCTCATTGAGCTAATTCTACTTGAAGATAAATATTTTAGGAAAAGCTCAGTGATTGGCATGGCATGGATTAGAAAGTGGACCCCTCAAAATTCTAAGAACAAAAGGATTGGCTCAAGCTCAAAGCACAAGACTCTACATTTCATTTTTAGTGATCCAAGATCACGTTGAGTCCGTAGAAAAAGCCAATACTATTAAGAGGGGTGAGGTGTTGCTTAATGAGGTTCTTTCTCAAAGTGCTTAGTCATATGCTCCACAACCCTCAACCACTTTCTCATATCCAAATATATCCCAAACCAAAAGTCAAACTCGGCCCCACCGATTTGATCTATCCAGCGCCACCGAGTTCACTTGACATCGCCACTGCCACAAACCCTAGTCTTTTCGGTCCTACCGATAGGGATCTCGGTCTCACCAGGATGGTATTGTAATCTATCTGTTTCCCTTCATACCGTTTCAGTCCAACCGAGATGAGCGATCGGTCCCACCGATATCGCAATGCAAACTCTCTGTTTCCCTTTCGTAACGTCGGTCCCACCGAGATTGCCTGACCAACTCTCTGGTTAGTCTATTACCAAAATTGGTCTCACCGATTTTGTGTAATCGGTCTCACCGAGATTACGTTATGCCCTAACCCTAATGATATCGGTCCCACCGAGTTGACATGTTGGTCCCACCGAAAACCCTAACGGTCACATTATGAACTAAATCGGTCTGACCGAGTTGTATGATTCGGTCCCACCGAGTTTGGTTATTTGTGTGTAATGGTTAGATTTTGTGTGGAGGCTATATATACCCCTCCACCCACTCTTCATTCGTGGATAGAGCCATCAGAACATGCCTACACTTCCAACATACATTTTCTAAGAGAGAAACACATACACTTGTGTTGAGGTCAAGATACTTCATTCCAACCACATAAATCTTGATCTCTAGCCTTCCCCAAGTTGCTTTCCACTCAAATCACCTTTCCACCAAATCCTATCCTATGAGAGAGAGTTGAGTGTTGGGGAGACTACCATTTGAAGCACAAGAGCAAGGAGTTCATCATCAACACACCATTTGTTACCTCTTGGAGAGTGGTGTCTCCTAGATTGGTTAGGTGTCACTTGGGAGACTCCGTCAAGACTGTGGAGTTGAACCAAGGAGTTTGTACGGGCAAGGAGATCGCCTACTTCGTGAAGATCTACCCTAGTGAGGCAAGTCCTTCGTGGGCGATGGCCATGGTGGGATAGACAAGGTTGCTTCTTCGTGGACCCTTTGTGGGTGGAGCCCTCCGTGGACTCGCGCAACCGTTACCCTTCGTGGGTTGAAGTCTCCATCAACGTGGATGTACGATAGCACCACCTATCAGAACCACGCCAAAAATCTCCGTGTCTACATTGAGTTTGCTCCCTCCAAACTCCTCCATTTACCTTCATATGTAACTGTTTTACATTCCGCTGTTATACTCTTAGAAATGCATGTGTAGGTTGTTTGCTTGACTTGTGCTAAGTTGCTAAAATCTGTCAAGAATTAAAATTGGGAAAAGGCTAGATTTTTATTTCATCAAGTAGTCTAATCACCCCCCTCTAGACGTACTTTCGATCCTACAAGAGCAGGTCAGAACAGATCAATCTATGGATCACGGGGACGTGCCCCGACACACGATAACGGCTATCTAGCCGAACGCAATAGCCATACTCACGCCCAGGCCGAGAACCGCAGACGAACTCTATCTGAGCTACGTCGCGATGCGGCCCGATACAGAGGTGCCGCTCACCCAATTTGCTTCACTAACGAAGTAATGTACCATGAATTCCCAGAGGGGTTTAAACCCATAAACATCAAATCATACGATGGAACAATAGATCCCGCGGTATGGATTGAGGACTTTCTTCTCCATATCCACATGGCCCGCGGCGATGATCTCCACGCCATTAAATATCTACCACTAAAACTAAAGGGACAAGCTCGGCACTGGTTAAACAGCCTTCCGGAGAATTCCGTTGGCAGCTGGGAAGACCTGGAAGACGCCTTTCGCGATAACTACCAAGGTACATATGTCCGGCCACCAGATGTCGATGACTTAAGTCACATCATCCAGCAGCCTGGAGAGTCAGCCAGAAAGCTCTGGACTAGGTCCTTAATTAAAAAGAACCAAATTGTCGATTGTCCAGATGCCGAAGCCCTCGCGGACTTCAAGCACAGCGTCCAGGATGAATGGCTCGCTCGGCACCTCGCTCAAGAAAAACCAAAATCCATGACAGTCCTTATCACTCTAATGACCCGCTTTTGGACGGGAGAAGACAGATCGCTCACTCGTAGGAGCAACAGCGCTAGCAACCCGGGCACTTCCGAAGTCCGAGACGGCAACAGAAAGCTGCGACGCAATAAACACAAGCGTCGAAATAATGAAAAAATAATGCAAGACACAGTAGTTAACGCCGGATTCAGCGGCTCCAAGCCCGGTCAGCGGAAAAAGCCATCCAAGGCAAATAGAGAGGACCATCCAATCTCGATAAGATATTGGATTGGTCCTGCCAGATTCATGGCACCCCCAATAAACCAGCTACTCATACTAACAGAAGATGCTGTGTCTTCAAACAAGCCGACAAGCTAAAAGCCGAACACAAGGGGAAGGGACCGCCTAGTGACAGCGGTGACCAAGAGACTCGCCAGCCGTATACCGGGGTTCAAAAGCAATTCCCCCCCCCCCGAAGTTAAAACCATAAATATGATATATGCGATGCACACCCCTACAGGGGAGCACATGCATGCACTAGGGGACATATACGCCATAGAGTGGGTTCCCCCGAAAATTAGATATACCCGTCCCAAAGGATCGGTAGTCAAGCCGCACAATTCATCATCCATTAAGCCACCGGTTCCCATTAAATGGAACCACTTTGTCTTGGAGCAGAATTAGCAGTCCAGCCGCCGTCGTTCGCCTCACAATCATACCGCGCATGCATCATTATGCACTTAAGATACCCTGGCCATCGGTGGAGGCACAATACGGGCAAGCCTACAAGCACTCCCATTTCCTCCTTTTCATTTCTAACTATTCATTTTTATCTTATCACAGGTGACGCAAAATATCGGTCATTTGACAGACTCTTTCGGAGTTCGGCTTCATACACTTACCCCAAGGTTGTTCATGTCAAAGGCATCCTTTAACCGAGGCAAGGCGGGCTAGACGTGCGACAGGAGGTCCAAGTAATTTTGTAGAACGCACTCTCTATTTTGAGCCTGTAGGAATGCCTTCTCCCTCAGCCTTCGACCACCGGCATGTCAAATGGCTTGGGTTGTGGCATTATTATTTGTAAAATGGCAATTGACATATCGATCAGATCCCTGTGAACATAATCCATGCCGAGTATTCACTTTTTCCTAAAAAACAAAAGCTGAATTTCTCCGGCTGTTTCACACTCGCACCTCGGCACGGGTTGCCAGGGGCTCGATATGGGAACAAATGAATTGCCGACAAGTCCGAACATCTTTATAGCACACTTCGGCGTCACGAGGTTTGGCCTTATATGCATCAGCTCCGAATCATGTCTTTGGTCAATAGTTGGGTTGCCCGGCTCCTGTGCTTACTACCTTACGTTACGCTATATCGACTAGGGTAGTAAAGGGAGAACTACTACGATTGTGTCCCGGTTTATCCAGATGACCACCTCAGTAGAGAAAGCCGAAAACGGACTGTCATGATACGGCGAGAGCTGGTCAACCACTCGATGACTTATTAGAATATTTCATGATTCCTCCCATATTTCATGAAGGACCGTTCTTCTGGTCACTCATGTAATGCACCGTATTCGGATGACTGCGTACATACCAGGGGCTATATAGTAGACCCACCGTCAAACTCCTATGGCTAAGTGAAAGTGCCAAAGCCCTATAGTACGATTGCCTAGTTAGCCGCATTGACACCTCCTTCACGGACCAAGACGTTGGATCAAGAGCGATCAAATGCTTTTCTGAACACCCCCGTATTTTATGAGAGGGGGTTGAAGCCGACGATAGGAAAACTTTCAGATTCTACAAAAACGGCCGCATAGGAGGAGCCACAACTTCTAGGCATAATCTTAAAATATAATAAATTTGTTTTTACAATCTCAGTGCATTTCACTCGAACATCATCTCTTTCGAGCACTGACCCTCTATTAAGCGGGTACCCTCTAAGAAATCCTCAAAATAATACTCTGGCGTATGATCCTCGTTACCCTTGGGTGGACTTTTCGCTACAATATCGGTGGCCTTCATCTTCGCCTAGTAAGTCTTCACACGGGCAAAGGCCATCCATGCACCTTCAATGAACATGGACCGCTTAACAGCGTCGATACGCGGCACCGCATCACCTAGTCGCCATAACAAACCGAAATAACTATTCGGAATTTGCTTAGGTTGGCCACAGCCGGACTACGATGTCCTTCATGGCAGAGCTGGATATCTTGTGGAGCTCATCCCACTGGGCCATTTGTTCGTTCAGTTAGAGTGGGCGCTTTGGCGTGCCGAATTGTGACCAAAAAAGCTTCTCCGTTGAATGCCTTTCTTGCGCTTCGTAAAACTATGCCGCATCGGAGGCACTCTTCGGCAATTCCAAAAAGGCGCCTCGGGAGCTCCACATCTGATTAAGCGGGGCATACTTCGGATGACCAAACTTAGTATGTAATAAGAAAGGCTTACTATCCGCTATCTTCCCAGCTTGCTGAATCTCTTCCCAAGCCGCTCTAGACTCGGACCGTGCTTCTCTTGCCTCTTGTAATGCCTTATCAAGATCAGCTGCTTTGACCTTGTTATCCTTCTTGAGGAATTTGCACCGGACAGTGGCTTCCTTCATCTCGCACGCCGTAATGGCCATTCTCTCCTCACACTGGCATTGCGTGGACTGTCCGGCTTCTAACTCATCAGCTGCCTTCTTGGCAGCCACATTACTTATCCGGGCTTGCTCCTTGGCTCGGGCAAGTTCAGCCCGAAGGGTCTCAACCGCGGCAGCACCATCTGCAGATAAGCATGTCTCAGAACATAATTCTAGCTTCGTGCCTGTGTTATTATACATATTCTAACACATACCTTGCGCCTCGTCGAGTCGCCTGTTAATAAGCGTGATGTCGTTATCCGCCTCATCAAGCTTATGCTCCAGACCTGCAACCTCTGTAGCGTGGGCAGCCGCCATGGAGGTAATAGCCTGTGTTTCCAGTCATTAGATTATTACCTGAGAACTTCTTTTTTGATCCTCTAATTTCCTACCTTTGGGCGCCAACCAGAGTCTCAGGGGCTACTATCTATACACGGGTACATTTTTGCGTGTAGAGCACAATCAAAAATATTACACACCTCAAAGCCTCTTAGCAGGCCCATGAAGGCTTCATTCAATCCGCTTTTCATAGACAGAATCCTCTCAACCACCGTACCCATCAAAGTACGATGATCATCTGAGATTGCCGAATACCGTAACATGTCCGTCAGTGTATCCGGCGCATCTGGATTCCTGGAAGCAGCTGTGGCAGTACGGACTCCCTTCGATTGGGTATGTTTACTCGACCCTAGAATCGTCTCTGGCTGCAAACCGAATAGTCGGGAGCCTTTATTGTTAACCCTTATAGGGACCGCACACTTTGGACTCTGGGTAACCGAAGTTTCACCTTGGGGCGCTGGCTCTATTATCCCCCAATCGGGAGAGAACCTCCGGGATGACACCTCGACGTCGTCCGCCCTGTTGGGCCAGGAAGCTTGTGGAGACATTTCGCTTTCCATCATCTCGGGTAAGAGGTCCCCCGAGGAGGAGGATTGTTGAGGAAGACTGCATCCCGGACTACAAAACGCATATTCTAGATGTTACCTTTGCAAAGAAAGAAGGAACGGGGTATGTTCAAAATATCTTTGTTCACTTACGATTCGGCTGGAGGCTTGTCCTTATGAAGGGATTGTGCGACAATAACACCTTCCTAACCTGAACCACTCGGCAGGGGCGTTTTGCCCCGCTTAGGATCCCTTACCTCCCAACTCTTGGAGGCGGCCCTTTTCTTACCATAGGAAGAAGGGATGTCAGCTTCTCCTTCCCCTTTGTCTTCGGAATAGGGAGCCCTAGTCTCCCCGGACACAGTGTGTGGTTTCCCTCCAGGATGGAAGCCGCCTTCGGCTCCCCCGCTCTTTTCGCTCTCATCTTCCCCTGGCGCCTGGTTTGGCACCGGGATCAGCATCCTTCCTAGAACGGGACTAGCTAAGTCTTCGGGAAGAGGAGCTGAACACCTGATTCGCTCCGCCTTCTTTATCCAGCCCTGGAAGAAGATGGTTTTCTCCACATCTTGTTATGAGATGCGTATCTAAGATGTGTTCGAGAATCGAGTGCTTACCGAGGTATCCAGATGGTTGCAGTCAAGGCCGATGTCCTCTGTAGTGTTCGGCCACTGTTTTTGTTTCCCAAAAATTAACTTCCACATTCCTTTGTGCGTTGCACCGAAGAAGTGCTGAAGGGTTCGTGGCCCTTCTGGATTAAACTCCCACATACAGAGGGGTCGTCTTTGGAACGGGAGGACTCGACGGACTTGCATTACTTGAATCACGTCGATGAGTTTGGTGTTCTTCTCAAGGAGACTCCTGATGCGGCTCTGTAGAGTCTGTACTTCATCGGATGATCCCTAGTCCAACCCTTTATTAACCCACGATGCGAGTTGAATTGGAGGGCCAGATCGGAACGTGGGTATAGCTGCCCACTTGGTGCCACGGGGTTCAGTGATGTAAAACCATTCCCGTTGCCATAAGTCAGAAGATTTTGTGAAGGATCCTTTTATCCAGGGAGCGTTGATAAGTTTGCCCGGTGTAGCACCACCGCACTCTGCTCGTCCCCTGCCGATTACCTTCGGCTTCACACTAAAGGTCTTAAGCCATAAGCTGAAGTGTGGGGGAATATGGAGGAAAGCTTCGCAGGTGATAATGAACAACGAGATGTGAAGGAAGGAGTCCAGAGTTAGATCGTGAAACTCTAGCCCGTAATAGAACATAAGCCGTCGAACAAAGGGGTGTAGGGCGAACCCTAGCCCTCGGAGGAAAGTGGGAGATGAATACGACCCTCTCGCTGGATCTGGGAGTAGGAATATAACCTGCCCTTGAGTAGGAAGCATGTGGGGGATTACCGTGGTCAGGTATCTCGCTGCCCGGAGCTTCGCGATGTCCTCCTCTATGACGGAGGAGGGCACCCACCGCCCTTGAGGACTGGGGCCGGCCATTGTCGGTGATAAAACTGGCAGATCTCGGGTAGGGGGTCCCGAACTGTGCGTCTAAGGCGGATGGTAACAGGAGGTAGGGGACACAATGTTTACCCAGGTTTGGGCCCTCATGATGGAGGTAACACCCTACTTCCTGCTTGATTGATCTTGATGATATGAGTATTACAAGAGTTGATCTACCACGAGATCGTAGAGGCTAAACCCTAGAAGCTAGCCTATGATTCTGATTGTTGTTGTCCTACGGACGAAACCCTCCGGTTTATATAGACACTGGAGGGGGATAGGGTTACACAGAGTCGGTTACAAGGGAGGAGATCTACATATCCGAATTGCCAGGCTTGCCTTCCACGCAAAGGAGTGTCCCACCCGGACACGGGACGAAGTCTTCAATCTTGTATCTTCATAGTCCAACAATCTGGCCAAAGTATATAGTCCGGCTGTCCGAGGACCCCCTAATCCAGGACTCCCTCAGTAGGCCCTGAACCAGGCTTCAATGATGATGAGTCCGGCACGCAGATTGTCTTCGGCGTTGCAAGGCGGGTTCCTTCTTCGAATACTCCCTAAATGATTCCGAACACAAGGATCGTGTCCGGCTGTGCAAAACAAATTCCACATACCACCGTAGAGATTATAATATTCCACAAATCCAATCTGCTGACAACTTTTCATAACAAGACGTCTTGCCGTGGCCCGGTCATTATGAACTATTTTTCCCTGTCTGCCATTGCACGTGGTGCGAGGCGGTTTTCTTGGCATCTCTTGTCGAAGCAGAGATCGTGTCCCCTTATCATGGGATTCTCATCAATACGGGTGTGGGTAACCCAACCGTGTTTGTTAATATGACTCCTCGATTTTAGGCAAGTTCCAACCGGGCACACGGAGGACGCTTAATATTCGTCCTCTTTATAAAGGAGCCAAGGCCTTTCCTCTGCCCCTCGCGCTCGATCCTTCCCTTCCCCCACCTCGAGTTCCAACACCCAAGGCTTAGGCTAAGCGCTTCAGACTTTTAACATGTCCGGATCCAACCTTCAAGGCCAGTGGATGGCCTCCTCTATCACAGAGGAGGACATCAAGAAGTTAAGAGAAGGCAGGTATCTGACTACTGAAATCTCGCACAGGATGCCCGCTCAAGGGTAGGTCATCCCTACTCCTGAACCCAACGAGAGCGTCGTATTTGTTTCCCACTTCCTCCGAGGGGTAGGTTTCAGTCTTGATCCCTTTGTTAGAGGGCTCATGTTCTTTTACGGGCTTGATTTCCATGATCTAGCCCCAGATTCCATCCTTCACATCTCGTCGTTTATCATCGTGTGTGAGGCCTTCCTCCGCATCACCCCACACTTTGGCTTGTGGCTCATGTAACACCCACGATGCGGCTATATCTCCCACATATCGGAGCACGACTTAGAGGCATAACCGCATAGTAGGCATGTCGCAAGAGGGGTAATCTTTACACATCCCATGTACTAAACAAGAAAGGGATAAAGAGTTGGCTTACAATCGCCACTTCACACAATACATAAGTATAGCATTACATCATCCAGAATACAATCAAGGTCCGACTACGAAACCAAAATAAAGACAACCCCAAATGCATAGATCCCCGATCGCCCCAACTGGGCTCCACTACTGATCATCCGGAAAGGAAACATAGTAACGTCCTGAATCCTCGTCGAACTCCCACTTGAGTTCGGTCACATCCCCTGCACAGCCATCGTCAGCACCTGCATCTAGTTTTGGAAATAATATGTGAGTCATGGGGACTCAGCAATCTCACACCCTCACGATCAAGACTATTTAAGCTTAAGGGGTAGGTAAAGGTAGTGAGGTGGATCTGCAGGAAGCACTAGCATATATGGAGGCTAACTTACGCAAATGAGAGGGAGAAGAGAAGCAAAGCTCGGTCGAGAAGCTATAATGATCAAGAAGTGATCCTGTAACTACTTACGTTCAAGCATAACACGAGACTGTGTTCTCTTCCCGGACTCCGCCGAAAAGAGACCATCACGGCTACACACGCGGTTGATTCATTTTAATTAAGTTAAGTGTCAAGTTTTCTACAGCCGGATATTAACAAATTCCCATCTTCCCATAACCGTGGGCATGGCTTTCGAAAGTTCAAAACCCTGCAGGGGTGTCCCAACTTAGCCCATCACAAGCTCTCACGGTCAATGAAGGATATTCCTTCTCCCAGGACAACCTGATCAGACTCGAAATCCCGGTTACAAAACATTTCGACAATGGTAAAACAAGACCAACAAGACCACCCGCTGTGCCGAAAAATCCTGATAGGAGCTGCACATATCTCGTTCTCAGGGCACACCGGATAAGCTAAGCGTATAGGAGCCAATTTAACCCAAGTTGCCAAGGGACGGCCCTGCACGGTGCTCTAGTTTGGACCAACACTCGGAGGAGCACTGGCCTGGGGGTTTAAAATAAATATGACACCCTTGAGTCCGCGAAACCCAAGGGAAAATGGCTTAGGTGGCAAATGGTAAAACCAAGGTTGGGCCTTGCTCGAGGAGTTTTATTCAAAGTGAACTGTCAAGGGGTTCCCATTATAACCCAACCGAGTAAGGAACGCAAAATCAAGCAACATAACATTGGTATGATGGATACTAGGGCGGCAAGAGTGGAACAAAACACCGGGCATAAGGCCGAGCCTTCCAACCTTTACCACGTATATAGATGCATGTTCCAACAAGGAACAAACTCCGTCTTCACCTGCAACTAGCAATGCTATAAGAGGGGATGAGCAAAGCGGTAACATAGCCAAACAACGGTTTGCTAGGACGAGGTGGGTTAGAGGATTCACATGGAAATATGGGAGGCATGATATAGCAAGTGGTAGGTATTGCGGCATAGCAATAGAGCGAGCAACTAGCAAGCAAACATAGAAGTCATTTCGAGGGTATGGTCATCTTGCCTACAAAGTTCTCCGAGTTGACGAAGCTTGATCCTCGTAAGCGTACTCAACGGGTTCCTCGATCACGAACTCATCTCCCGGCTCTACCCAAGGCAAGAACACAAGCATAGGAAACCACAATCAACCACGGTGCAATGCGCAAGCAACATGATGCAAAACATGGCATGATATGCGGGATGTGCTATGCAATGCATATGCGTGCTCCGGAAGGAAAATATTGAACCACACCTCAACTTGGCAAACCAAGTGCGCTGCTGGAACGATGAGTTGATTTCGGTCGAAATCAATATAAAGATCACCAGAATCGGATGCACGGTTTGCAAATGGCAAGCAAAACAAGAATGGCACAATTCTGCGATTACAACACAATGCCATTTAAAATGCAACAAGAAACTAAGTTACTGCACTCTAACATAGAAACAAAGCATATGGCAGTAATCTACTCAAGATGCTTGACAAAATATGAACACTGAGCTACAGCTAAATCACACAATAGCAGGTTCAAACAAGCATGGCAAAAGTGCAAAAGATATCAGCTTCACAGACTTAGTGAAAATAGCAACATGCCAGGAATTAACATCAGGAAGCAAAGTTTAGAGCAAGATAAGAACATGCTACAGGAACAGAACATAACAAAACAAGGCATTGCATGGATCTACTCAAAGCATATAAAAAAATTCCCTTACTGACCATAAGCCAAAAACAATCAGAAGATGTGATGGCACCCATGTAAACATAGCAAGTTTCGTTAACAGATTCAGACTTAGCAGAAAACTGGACATGGCATAATCAGAATTATGAAGGCATGTTTGCGAGCTCGATGCACTCAACACAAGGCATTCCATGACAAGCTAAGCATAGCAATAGTAAGAAGACATGTTCAAGAAACTAAACATGGAAAGAACAATCTCATAGCATGCATGGATCAACTACAACAACCTTGGCAAAATTGATTAACACGTAAACAATCTGCCAGGAACATTTTATGGCTAAAGTAGAGCAAGATTGAGTCATGCTAGGGCACTCTATAAATGAAAACAGGGACATGGATGGATAGAGCATGACCATATGTATAAATCATCCTTACTGAACATACTCAAAAGAAGCATGGATCTCTCTGTAGCAACATGAATACATGGCATAAAAATAACAGCGGAGCAAAGACTTAGTGAAATTCTAAGTCTCTGAAATCAGCAATATCACGAGAGCTAATTTGCATGCATATGCTAGTCACCACATTGATCACAAAATAACATGGCATACACCCCTGTAAAGATGGCATGGCATAGCCCAAAACACATGTAGGGCTCATAGCCATATGCAGCACACAATAATCATGGAAAAAATGACAAATGCTCATAATCTGCTAAGTAACAGGAATTAACATTTTATAGCACTCTTGCATCAATGATTTGGGCACCAATATGGACTCAAACAAGCATGGCACAATGGAACAAAATGAAGAGCACATCATGATGAACATTTTGATATATTGCACACCCAAAACGGAGCTACGGATGAGAAGATATGGCCTATTGAACAGAGCTTCAGAATGTAAAAAATAAAATGACTTAGGTAATTTTCGACCTCCGAGATGCCCAGATCTAGGGTTTGGCGCGTGGTTCGAGGTTGACCGGAGCGGGCTCGCCGGAGAGGAGGGAGACGACGGCGACCGATCTAGAGAGGGGGAGGAGGTGGCCGGTGCTCGCTGCCGGCGACGAGGAGCAGAGGAGGCGGCGGGGCGCGCTGCGGACGGAGCGGGCGGCGGCGGCGGTGCCCTGCGGCGGTGTCCGGCGCCGACGACGGAGAGTGGCGACGCAGGGCAGCGAAGGCGGCGGCCGGCGGACGCGGGACGGTGAAGAACTCCGGTGGCGGCGCGGGATCGGCGTCGGAGAGGCGCGGGCACGCGGCGGTGCACGCGGGCCGGCTGCGGGCCCCGCGGGCCGGGCGGCGGTGCGCGGTGGCGGAGGCCACGTGGCAGCCTATGAGTGGCTCGGGGCGGCGGCGCGTTTTGTCCGCCGGACCGGACGTGTCCGGCGGCGCGGGGTGGAAGAAATCTAAGGTTTATCTGCGCGAGGATTTCGGAGGGGAGCACCTTTTTATAGGTAGAGGGAGCTAGGAGAGTCCAAATGAGGTGCAGTTTTAAGCCACGCGATCATGATCGAACGGCCGAGAGGATGGAGGGGGTTTGGATGGGTTTTGGGCCACTTTGGAGGGGTGTTGGGCTGCAACACACACGAGGCCTTTATGGTTCCTCGGTTAACCATTGGAGTATCGAACGAACTCCAAATGGCATGAAACTTGACAGGCGGTCTACCGGTGGTGTACCAAGGCCGCTTGGCAAGTATCAGTCCAATCCGAGAACGTTTAACACCCGCTCATGAAAAGAGACAAAAGGGGGCGCCGAAGGACGTAGGAGTGCCGGATTGGAAAACGGACAACGGGGAAAATGCTCGGATGCATGAGACGAACACGAATGCAAATGTGATGCACAAGATGACATGATATGATATGCATGACATGAGCAAAATGCAAAACAAAGACAAGAACCCTACCACGAATCTCATAACTTAGAGCCGAAAATGGCAAGAGTTGGAGTACAAATATGGTAAGTTACATCCGGGGATATTCGGAACGGAGGTGGTTCTTGAAGGAAATATGCCCTAGAGGCAATAATAAAGCTATTACTTATTTCCTTATATCATGATAAAAGTTTATTATTCATGCTAGAATTGTATCAACCGGAAACATCATACATGTGTGAATACATAGACAAACAGAGTGTCACTAGTATGCCTCTACTTGACTAGCTCGTTAATCAAAGATGGTTATGTTTCCTAACCATGGACAAAGAGTTGTTATTTGATTAACGGGATCACATCATTAGTTGAATGATCTGATTGACATGACCCATTCCATTAGCTTAGCACCCGATCGTTTAGTATGTTGCTATTGCTTTCTTCATGACTTATACATGTTCCTATGACTATGAGATTATGCAACTCCTGTTTGCCGGAGGAACACTTTGGGTGCTACCAAACGTCACAACGTAACTGAGTGATTATAAAGGAGCATTACAGGTGTCTCCAAAGGTAGATGTTGGGTTGGCGTATTTCGAGATTAGGATTTGTCACTCTGATTGTCGGAGAGGTATCTCTGGGCCCTCTCGGTAATGCACATCACATAAGCCTTGCAAGCATTTCAACTAATGAGTTAGTTGTGAGATGATGTATTACAGAACGAGTAAAGAGACTTGCCGGTAACGAGATTGAACTAGGTATAGGATACCGACGACCGAATCTCGGGCAAGTAACATACCAATGACAAAGGGAACAACGTATGTTGTTATGCGGTCTGACCGATAAAAGATCTTCGTAGAATATGTAGGAACCAATATGGACATCCAGGTCCCGAAATTGGTTATTAACCGGAGACGTGTCTCGGTCATGTCTACATTGTTCTCAAACCCGTAGGGTCCGCACGCTTAAGGTTACGATGACAGTTATATTATGAGTTTATGCATTTTGATGTACCGAAGGTTGTTCGGAGTCCCGGATGTGATCACGGACATGACGAGGAGTCTCGAAATGGTCGAGACATAAATATTGATATATTGGAAGCCTATGTTTGGATATCAAAAGTGTTCCGGGTGAAATCGGTATTTTACCGGAGTACCGGGAGGTTACCGGAACCCCCCGGGAGGTATATGGGCCTTAGTGGGCCTTAGTGGAAGAGAGGAGAGGTGGCCAGAGATGGGCCGCGCGCCCCTCCCCCCCTTGGTCCGAATTGGACAAGGAGAGGGGGCCGGCCCCCTTCCTCCTCTCTCTCCTCTTTTCCCCCCCTCCACGAATCCTATTCCAACTAGGAAAGGGGGGGAATCCTACTCCCGGAGGGAGTAGGACTCCTCCTGGCGCGCCTCTCCTGGCCGGCCGGCCCCCCTCCCTTGAGCCTTTATATACGGAGGCAGGGGCACCCCTAGAGACACAAGTTGATCCACGTGATCATATTCTTAGCCCTGTGCGGTGCCCCCTTCCACCATAGTCCTCGATAATATTGTAGCGGTGCTTAGGCGAAGCCCTGCGACAGTAGTACATCAAGATCGTCACCACGCCATCATGCTGATGGAACTCTTCCCCGACACTTTGCTAGATCGGAGTCCGGGGATCGTCATCGAGCTGAACGTGTGCTAGAACTCGGAGGTGCCGTAGTTTCGGTGCTTGATCGGTCGGGCCGTGAAGACGTACGACTACATCAACCAAGTTAACGCTTCCGTTGTCGATCTACAAGGGTACGTAGATCACACTCTCCCCCTCTCGTTGCTATGCATCACCATGATCTTGCGTGTGCGTAGGAATTTTTTTGAAATTACTATGTTCCCCAACAGTTCTCGCGTTCCCAGGTGGCCTCTCGGTTGGAATGATGTGACCACTTCACTTTTAGGAATTTGATAGACTTGTTGCGAGTCTTGCGCTCGGTTTCTTCAAGGATAGCAACGGGATGCTCGTGATAAGACAGGTCTTCTTGGATATCAATCTCTTCGAAGTTGATGGTGCGGTCAGGAGTCTTGAAACACTTGTGTAGCTGTGACACGTGAAACACATCATGCACGTTTGCAAAGTTGGATGGAAGCTCAAGTTGATAGGCGAGATCGCCTCTTTTTCCAATGATCTTGAAAGGACCCACGTATCTAGGGGCAAGCTTCCCTTTGATACCGAAGCGACGAGTACCTTTCATTGGAGAGACGCGGAGGTAGACATGGTCTCCGATCTCGAAAGCCAAGTCACGATGCTTGCTATCATAGTAACTCTTCTGGCGCGATTGTGCGGCTTTGAGATTTTTACTAATGACTTTGCACATTTCTTCACCCTCTGTGATTAAGTCATTGCCAAGAAGTTGGCGTTCACCAGTCTCTGACCAATTAACAGGAGTACGTCACTTTCTGCCATAGAGAATCTCGAATGGGGCCTTTCCCAAACTCGCTTGGAAGTTGTTGTTGTAGGAGAACTTGGTATATAGAAGACAATCTTCCCACTTCATACCGAAAGAAATGACACAAGCCCTGAGCATATCTTCAAGAATCTGATTGACTCGCTCGACTTGTCCACTAGTTTGAGGATGAAAGGCTGTGCTGAAGAGAATGTTTGTGCCCATGGCCTTCTGGAAGGAGTCCCAGAACATAGAAGTAAAGATGCTTCCACGATCTGAAGATATCAACTTCGGAATGCCGTGCAAAGAGACAATCCTGGAGGTATATAGCTCTGCCAACTGAGCTGCTGTGATAGATTCTTTGATAGGAAGAAAATGAACCACTTTAGTGAGCTTGTCGATGACAATAAAGATAGCATCATTTCCACGTTTGGACTTGGGAAAACCAGTCACGAAGTCCATCTCAATATGGTCAAACTTCCATTTTGGAATGGCAAGAGGTTGGAGGAGACCAGCTGGCCGTTGGTGTTCTGCCTTCACTCTTCTGCAGACATCACATTCATTCACGAACTGAGCAATCTCTCGCTTCATTCGAGTCCACCAATATGACTGCTTGAGGTCATGGTACATCTTTGTACTTCCAGGATGAATAGATAGGAGTGAATTGTGATCCTCGTTCATAATGACTTTACGTAGATCACCCTTAGGAACCACAATTCGATCCTCAAAGAATAGAATATCTTTGTCATCAAGGAGATAGCACTTGTACTTGGGTCGGCTCTTGGCAATCCCATTCTTCACCTTCTTCACCATTGCATCAAGAAGTTGTGCCTCACAAATTTGATCTTCCAAAGTAGGAGAGACTTGAAGGTTGGCAAGAAATCCTTGAGGAACAACTTGGAGATTAAATTTGCGGAAAGCTTCACAAAGATCCGGTTGGAAGGGCTTGAGAATGAAACTGTTGCAGTAAGCCTTCCTACTCAACACGTCTGCAATGACATTGGCCTTGCCTGGAGTATATTCAATACTCGTATTATACTCTTGAATCATTTCAACCCAACAAGTCTTCCTGAGGTTCAGGTTGGGCTAAGTGAAGATGTACTTGAGACTCTTATGATCAGTGAAGATGTCCACTTTCCTTCCCAACAAGAGATGTCTCCATGTTAACAGAGCATGGACAACTGCCGCCAACTCGAGGTCGTGAGTGGGGTAGTTCTTTTCGTTGGGCTTCAACTGGCGAGAGGTATAGGCCACAACTTTCTTCTCTTGCATTAACACAGCACCGAGACCTTGTAGGGAGGCATCACAGAAAACTTCGAATGGTTTGGATTCATCAGGAGGAGTCAGAACTGGAGCTGTGACTAACTTATCTTTCAGGGTATTGAAAGAGATGTCACATTCAGGTGTCCAGACATACTTCACATGCTTCTGGAGGAGGTTGGAAAGAGGCTTTGCAATCTTAGAGAAATTCTCAACGAATCTTCGACAATAGCTTGCAAGCCCAAGGAAACTGCGGAGCTGCTTCACATTCTGAGGCGGTTCCCAATTCACAATTGCAGACACCTTCTCAGGATTAACAGCAATGCCCTTGGCATAGATGATATGCCCAAGGTAGAGAACCTCATCGAGCCAAAACTCGCACTTTGAAAACTTCGCATAGAACTGGTGTTCTCTGAGTTTGTCCAGCACCAATCTTAAATGCTTGGCATGATCCTCCTTCTTCTTAGAAAAGACCAAAATGTCATCGAGATACACCAAGACGAAATCATTTTTGTAAGGGTTGAAGATGAAGTTCATCATGCGAGAGAATGTTGGAGGAGCATTAACAATGCCGAAAGACATGACAATATACTCATAAGAACCATAGCTTGTTCTAAATGTTGTCTTGGGGATATCTTGTTCACAAATGCGAATATGATGATAACCCATACGGAGGTCAAGCTTGGAGAATACTTGAGCACCTTTGAGTTGTTCGAAAAGCTCATTGATGTTGGGAAGTGGGTACTTGTTCTTTATGGTCTTCTTGTTTAATGGGCGGTATTCGACACCAAGTCGGTCCGTGCCATCCTTCTTCTTGACAAAAAGAACACCACAACCCCATGGAGAAGAACTCGGTCAGATCAGACCCATACGCTCTTGTACATCGAGTTGTTTCTTCAGCTCCTTCAACTCTTCTAGTCCAAGCTTGTAAGGACATTTGCAAACAGGTTTCGTGCCAGGCTCAAGATCGATGAAGAATTCAACTGGCCGGTGAGGAGGCATTCCTGGAAGCTCTTCTGGAAAGACATCTTGATATTCACAAATGACTGGAATCTGAGAGATGGCATTCAACTCGCCCTTCTCATTGAGAGAAAACAGTCGAATGGTATCATCATGAGCGGCATAGATGATCACATCCTCAGACGAGTGTGTCAATTGAATCTACCTGGCAGCACAATCAATCTAAGCCTTGTGCTTAGAAAGCCATTCCATGCCGAGAATTAGATCAATATCCGAATCACCAAGGACCATTGGAGAAGACAACAATTTATAATCTCCCATCTTGATAGAAACATCCGGGATCATCATGGTATCCCTCATAGACTTGGCCGGAGAAACCACTCCCATGGGTTTACCCAACATTTCCGAAACGAAGTTGTCGTGGAATTGTCACAGCAGATGTCCTAGTATAAGGACTTAGTCGTGAGGCCAACGCATCTATGTAGTAGCTTGAAGGGGTTGGTCGGAATCAAGAGACGCAAGGTTTTACCCAGGTTCAGCCCTACACAGTGGAGGTAAAAAGCCTATATCCCGCTTCATTGATATTGATGATGATGATCATGATTACAAGGGTGCTCATCTCGAGAGCTATTGACTTTGTCTGTCTAAACCTAACTTGTCTTAAGTTGTGGAACCTGTCCCCCTTGGGGAGCCCTGCCCCTCCTTATATATGTTGAAGGGGCAGCTTACATGAATAGTCCTATTAGGATTAGGATTACTCTATTACAAGTGGAGTCCTAGTCTTGCTTCCTTTGTAAGGGAATATTCCTTATGATTTCCTCTTAAACCGGCCCACCATAGCTTGAGCCGGACTTCCATGAACCGCCTTCTGGGCCATCGGGACTTATCGTCCGCCTGACCCGCCTGCAGGGTTACTAATGAGCCACCAAGATCGGGCGGGTTACCCGTGAATCACCAAGCTCCAGGCGGGTCACCAGTGAGTCGCCAAGATCCATCCGGGTCATACATCCAGCCGGGTTACACCGCAGGGTATATCCCCGACATTAGCCCCCAGTTTAATTTGGATTTATCCATGTTAAACGGATCTGCAATATAAACACAAGAACAAATTTGACAGGTTGTGCTCTGGGTTAAATATTTTGTAAGCCGGCACCTGATCATCGTTAAGTCCTTGTCATTTCCTTGTTGATATATACATGTCCATGATATCATAGCAAATCTCCCTTAGTAGATATGTTTCAACTTTGTCAATGTAAAAAATCCAGATACTTGTTTTGAGAAATCCGGGTCAATAGGCCAGCTTCAGAGTCAATTTGCTAACATTTCTTGTAGAGAAATATTGTAACAAATAATCCACTTGAATCGGCTTCCAAAGCACCGGCTTAAAAAATATTGGTCTTGAAATATTCATCTGACTTTCAGCCGACTTGTAGAACTTGCCGGTTTGTCATTGCCAGAATATCCGGTTTGTAAATATTGGTAGCACCGGGTCATAATTGTTGTCGACGCCGGGTCATAGTTATTGGTGACGCCGGGTCAATCTGGTTTACTCAAAGCTGAGAATTTGAAGATTTTTTCTCCCTTATATCCATATTACCTGTAGCCCCCAAGTCTTGAGCAGAAACAAAGTGATGACTTAAGACTTGATTCAATATAAATACTGCCACTTTGAAGAAATCCATGTTGTTCATCTTAGTCACTAGTAAAGACTGAATACTCCATATATGTAGCCCCCAAGTGTCGGGTTGTCATGCTTGCAGCAACCTCGGACTTGTAATTGCTTTACACTCATAAAAACTTCAACCAGTGTAGCCCCCAAGGGTTAGGTCATTATGCAATAATGAGCAGGGACTTTATAAATATGATCAAGTAGACTTGAACAACAACGTGTAGCCCCCAAGGGCTGGCTCAGTAAGATAATATTGAGCTGGGACTTTATGTGTACTTATTTGAAAAGAACATCATATGATGTAACCCCATCATGGGGCTTGAACCCACGTCCACAAGGTTAAGAGCTTTGTGCTTTACCAACTGAGCAGTGGATCCTTCAATATAATGGATTAAAAGTTGTGTACCTTGTATTGTTGATAGGAGCAATTGGTAGCCCCCAAGGGCCGGCTCATTATGATGTGATGAGTCGGGTCTTCAATAAGGCCAGTAAAAATGACTTTGCATTAGCCCCCAAGTGACATGGTGCATGCTGGCAGTGACATGGGACTTGCATATTTGATGTAATCTCAATTTGAATAATGTAGCCCCCAAGTGCCGGGTTGTAAGCCTGTAGCGACTCGGGACTATTCCCTCCATTGTAAAAATACATCATGTCCATTAATAAAATAATAACCATTGCGCTGAAGCGACTTTGAAGACCTCCATCATAATATTGGCTATTGATAACCATAATAAAAATCCAGCCATGTTGGCTATTAAAGATTTGAATAATATAATCTGGTTCGGAAAACCGGTTCCTGTGATATTGAATTGTACTGCCGGTTTAGGATACCTGTGCAGTACGGGTGATAACCCAATCTTTAGAAGCCAAAAACTTCCAAATGTTTATGATGGTCATATATGGCAACTTATCATCCAAAGTCAAGCCGGGTTAATCGAAACCACATATATGCTTCAGATATGAACAAAAAGTTTCAAGACAAACCCAAAAGACTGTTTTCAAAAAACTTAAGCAAAATAGAAAGAAGAATTTGAGGCTTCTGATTTGAATACGATTGGTAAACTGGACCAAAGGGGTTAAGCTAGGATTTGAATACGATCATGTAGCCCTAAGTGGCTTTGGCATTGCGCCGATTAAGAGGGTACCAACAACTATGTTCTCTTTGGTTCGAATACGACCTATGTTTGAACAGGAAGCCCCCAAATGACCTTGAGAGGTTTTTAACGACCCTGATTCGAATACGATCCAAGTCGGACCAAAAAGGGGTTAAGCTATGATTCGAATACAATCAAGAAGCCCCCTAGAGAGTTTGGCATTGCGCCGATCAAGAGGGTACCGACAGCTATGTTCTCTTTGGTTCGAATACGACCTATGTTTCAACAGGAAGCCCCCAAATGACCTGTAACTATGGGTAACCATAGCTTAGCTCAATAAGCCGGAAACCCCCAAGTGATATATTTCTGAGTTGTGCTCGCCGGGTGCCTATGTTTGAGTTGTGTTGTGCAACAAACTCTCTTTGGTCCCTGTAAATTTTTTTCTGAAAACTCGAACTTGCGAAAGATGAATTCTTTTTAAACCGGAATTTCAAATCGGATATTGAGAGCTTGAAAGTTCTGTGGGAGACAGGTTTACCTTGAGCCGGACTTTGAACCGGAATCCTTCTTTTTAAGCCGAAAATTTTCTGACGGCCTTTAAATATTTGCCAATAAGGTAGTAGCCTCCGGAGCCGTGTTATTTTTCCCTCCAATGATCCGGAGTTTTGAATCTGCTTTAAATTGGCAATCATTTACTGAGTCATGTTAGCGTAGCCCCCGAGTCTCAAGGAGACTCGAGGAGTTGTCTTGAGATTCTCCATATTTGACCGTCATATAAACCGGTATGAGTCAGTCAATAGCTCAGTGATATAACCTGTCCTGCATTGGAGAACTTGCAAGCTAGAGTAATTGCTCTTTTTTAAAGAAAGCAATATATAATATAAAAATATACTGGATGGATTTCACCTGATATGTTAGGTCAGAAATTAACCACCGCAGACTTGGTGATCACCACGGTGAAGCTGAAATCGATCACAGCCGAGTCGGCCGCAGGAGCAGATAGATGAACCGGCCGCGACGTTGTAAGCCGGTGCGAAAGGGGAGAGTCGTCACCGGCGTTGTAAGCCGGCACGGATGGGCGAGTCGGCCGTATGTTGATGTAGACCGGACCGCGAGGGACGGCAGCCTGTGCGCGCTATTGGGCAATTCGCACAAACGGGCATGGTCCTGACGAGTTGTTGCAGACTGGACCGCGCGAACGGCGGCTTGCACATGTGTCTGTCGAGCGGCGTGGCATGGACGAACGCTAGTGCATGCACTCCGTATCTGCCATATAATGGCATAAAAATTGTCCTGTGTAAAAATATTACATGGAAAAGTAATTGTTTTTTGAAAAAAATAAGTGTTAATAAGATAAATTTAGATGGATATCCCCTGATGTTTGTGAACGACAGATGATCTGTACGTAAAGTCCGTAGATAAATTTTCAGTACATTTGTTGAATTTCATTTGATCCTTATACGCACGCAAATGATATTTGCATTTATCCCCTCAAGGACTAAGGCAGCTCGCAGCTTCTCTGTTACCCTTGAGTTTGCATCATCTCAATTGTCTCTGTGAACATCTCTGGGTGAAAATAAAACCACCTAGGAATTAAAGGCTCCTTTGTATTTTCAAACGCATGTGTGAGCTGCTACTCCTTTTGAGCATGTGTGAGTTGCCTCCGTAATTTTTCATGTAAAACCTTGGAAATCAGAGCAAGTGCTACCAAACTGTAGCGTTCGCCCCACTTTCAGGTCACCCTTTCCAGTATTATTGATCGTTTTACTCAGCTTGAATATTTGTAGGTTGGATGACATTGTTGGAAGCAAGGAAGGGATGCTGCTACGAATTGACTAGTCTGAAACTGCACAACCCTCAAGGCATGGCGACCGCGGCGGCTGGTCAGTCTGTCTGACACAAGTCGTGAACACCAACGGCAGTAGCTGCACCTCCAACATCAAATGCCTTGTGCTTTGTTGTGCGCCTTGTAATCGGACCAATGCTTGTAACTAGATCTCCAACCTTAAACGCAACATCAACAGTTGACTACTTGGCCCAGGTATTTGATGATAGGCTTATGTGAATAGACCGGATATTTGGCCCAGGTAGCACCTCTTCATCATATGGATAGGAGTAGTGGCATATGTTGTCAAGATGGCGGATTCAGACATTTTGTTGTAATACTTTGTAAGATCCTCGTGAATAATCAATAAAGTGATCGTATGCATCTCCCAAGATGCAGAGGCCGGGGTCATCCTCCTTTTCTAAAAAAAACAGTTGAATACTTGTCTTAAAGTATCTCCTTAACCAAGTATGGTTTCAGTCGGATCAAGCATTGTACAGAATCCGCAGAAACAATCCTACGGGCGAGGTGTAACAACGTGGCGACTCTAGGCGTGCTGTTGATTTGGCGTCGACTTGTGACAGAGGAACGAGGCTGCCGACGGCTCGGCAAGTTCGCAGTGGCTGTGGCCTGCGGCTGCGGGGACCCCTGGCGAGGCAAGAGAGACTCGGTAGCGACGGCATGCTAGCGAGGCATGGCGAATCCGCGGTGGCCTGGAGACGAGCGACTTGCAGGCGACGGCGGCTCAAGGCCGCGGTGATGCATGACTCGCCGCCGTAGTGTAAATGAAGTGGTGGCTCAAAGGAGCAGCTCTAGAGGGTCGAGGAGGCGCTCGGAGGCACATCGACAAAAACAGCCGGCGACAGAGGCTGCAGCTCGCGAAGCAGAGGCAAAAGCACGACAGCGACGACGACTTGGCAGCGCAGCTTAAAATAGGAGCCTTGGCAGCTCACAGCACAGGGCGGTTCTCCAGCGGCGGCGCTAGCGAAGCGGGCGTGCGCGCGAGCCAGCGGGCAGTGCTGAGGCACACGCTGGCACTGGTGGCGATGGGGAGGCCAGCAAGCGGAGCGAAACACGCCAAGTCGACTGAAACGACGCGGACACGATGAAGCGTGATGCAGTGCAGGGCACGCGAGGCGGAGCCGGGCCCGTAGTAGAGGCGACGCGGAGCCGGCCAAGGCGGAGCACAGGTAGGGCCATGGAGGGTGGGGCGAGGCGGCACTACAGGCGGGTCGCGGCGTGCGGCGGCTCAGCCCTGCTACTGCTGAGGCGAGGCGGCAGTACAGGCGGGTCGCGGCGTGCGGCAGCTCAGCCCCGCTAGTGCTGAGGCGGGCGGAGGCGGAGGTGTCGAAGGCGGACAGCGGCGGCCGGCGAGGCCGGCTTGTGGCCGAGCTGCCGTAGGAGGGAGATGTGGATGCAACTCTGGATAGGGCCGAAACCGTACCCATGTCCACGCCTTTTCCCGGTCGTGGTCTTCCCCCTTTTTTCTTTTCTTTTAAATTCCGTAGCGGACACTCGCCGGTCCTCCAACCTCGGAATTGACAGCAAGTGGATTTCTAGGTAGACGTACATGGCCGGAAATAATTTGGTCTTGATCTGGTCGAAGAGCAACTTGCGGCTCATGCCTCCCTGTACCAGCGCTCGCGAAATAGGTTTCCAGAGAAAACGACGGTCTTGGTCGTAGCAGATATTGATTCGTCCTTGGACGGATCGCCACAGACGTGTGTGGCGGCGCTTTACGACGAAACCCTAACTTCTGATCCTTCTCGATCTTGATCCAATCTTGTATATGCCAGCTCCAGGCTAATCACAATCTTGATCAAAAAACGATGATTTTGCAGGCTCTATCCATGGTTGTCCTTTGCCGGGTTTCCCCGTGCGATCTTTCTGCACCTTCTCGAGCAGTTCTTTTTTCTTCATCAGGTTAATCACGAGCTCCTCGATCCTAGGGGAATTCCCTTCAATAACTCAACACCACCGTGCGCAGGCCCCACGGTGGGTGCCAACTGTCGTGGAATTGTCACGACAGATGTCCTAGTGTAAGGACTTAGTCGTGAGGCCAACGCATCTATGTAGTAGCTTGAAGGGGTTGGTCGGAATCGAGAGACGCAAGGTTTTACCCAGGTTCGGCCCCTCACAGTGGAGGTAAAAACCTACATCCTGCTTCTGGGGCACTAATAGGCGTCGGTGCGCCGGCTCAAATTTGGGCCGGTCGCACCCTGTACGTCCGATTAAAGCCCTGTTTGCCATCAGATACAGGACGCTTTCGTCTCCACCATGCTATTTCTACCCTGCAAAATCACGCGAGCACGGAAGAGGGCACGAGCGCCATGGACGGGTGGGCTGACCCGCCTGATCTCCGCCGCTAGTCGGACCTCCACTCCTCCCCACCTCTCTCTGCAGCTCCAATTTGCTGTTGTTGCACATCATCCTCATCTCCCATCGTTCCAACACCACCCCCTGTCGGATGCAGCTCTACCAAACATCGGTTCCAGCAACTCGCACCGGCGCTGCCCATCATAGCACGACATCGCCGCCAGCGTCGACCTGCACCACACGATTCTAGCAAAAAACACATCTCAGCCCAAAAAAAACTCTGGTGGGTAGTTGCAGCAAAATTAAAAATTGATTCCAGCAAAAACAAAAGGTTTCGAGCAAAATGACTTGAGCAACTAGCAAACCTAGTAAAAATTGCTTGAAGCAATAAAAATCCCTGATTCTAACAAAAATTAATACGGTTCCAGCAAAAATCCGTCACCTTCGCCTGACCGTAGCAAATAATCTCAACCAACAAAGAACTTCAGAACTTGCCATCGTAACAAAATCATTTGCCGGTTCCAACAAAAAAAGGCATGGTTCTAGCAAAAAAAGAATATGGTTCTAGCCAAAAATGCCCCTGCTTGTAACATCCCCAACCAGTGGTTCCAGCAAAAAATTCAACCGAAGGTTGAAGCTTTACCAACAAAAATGGTCGCTGCCGAAGGTGGCATCTACAACCATCGCCCGTTGTAGCACTGGGCTGGCCTTTTCCAGCCAAGCATGCAGTTGCCGATGTACGGTCGTAGCCATTGCATCACAAGATTCAGGAGCACGGGGTGAGGGTGGGGTGGGGGGAGGAGGATAGGAGGGAGATGCACGGCGGAGCAACAATGACTAGTGCTCCATGGCCAGAGGAGGAGTGGAGGGAGAGAGAGGAGGGAATCAAGCTCGAGAGGCTTCCATGGTGAGAGGATTTGATGAAGAAAGATAGATGCAGACTGAGGATAAGGTGGGAAAAGATAGCGGTGTGATGGGGAAAGTTAGCGGTGCAGCCGTGCGGGGCCGCAAGTCAGGATGCGTGTCGCGAGCGATCGGCCGAAGACTCAGCCGGCACACCGGGCACAAACATTTACCTTCATTGATATTGATGATGATGATCACGATTACAAGGGTGCTCATCTCGAGAGCTATTGACTTGTTTGTCTAAACCTAACTTGTCTTAACTTGTGGAACCTGTCCCCCTTGGGGAGCCCTGCCCCTCCTTATATATGTTGAAGGGGCGGCTTACATGACTAGTCCTATTAGGATTAGGATTACTCTATTACAAGTGGAGTCCTAGTCTTTCTTCCTTTGTAAGGGAATATTCCTAATGCTTTCCTCTTAAACCGGCCCACCATAGCTTGAGCTGGACTTCCATGAACCGCCTTCTGGGCCATCAGGCCTTGTCGTCCGCCTGACCCGCCTGCCGGGTTACTAATGTGCCGCCAAGATCGGGCGGGTTACCCGTGAATCGCCAAGCTCCGGGCGGGTCACCAGTGAGTCGCCAAAATCCATCCGGGTCATACATCCAGCCGGGTTACACCGCGGGGTATATCCCCGACATTAGCCCCCAGTTTAATTTGGATTTATCCATGTTAAACTGATCTGCAATATAAACACAAGAACAAATTTGACAGGTTGTGCTCCGGGTTAAATATTTTGTAAGCCGGCAGAAGTCATGCTTTGAAACAAATGATCTTGACATGAAACAATGCGATGCACCAATATCAAAAAGGACTTTTGCAGGAGTAGAGTTAACTGGAAAGTTACCCATGATCACTTCTGAAGAGTCCTCTGCCTGAG
Source organism: Triticum urartu (assembly GCF_003073215.2). Classification (NCBI taxonomy): domain Eukaryota; kingdom Viridiplantae; phylum Streptophyta; class Magnoliopsida; order Poales; family Poaceae; genus Triticum; species Triticum urartu. The sequence continues at coordinate 144,764,260 of NC_053027.1, read as the reverse complement.
CTGCGCTCATCATGTTGACCTTTGCAAACTTGGGATTATGCTTGACCACTGCATTGCTGGCAGATCTCACAGGAGGAGGAGGCGGAAGGCGCCTCTGGATGAAGCATTTGTTCGCATAGTGCCCCTTCTGCTGACACCTGTTGCAAGTAACCTCTGAGAGCGGCCGGTGATAAGGAGCACTTGACCTTGGATCATGAGACGAAGCTTTGTTCTGATAGCCTGGGTTGGGTGGGTGGGAAGATCCATTGCCACCTTTACTCTTCTGCTGATAAGGCTGACGGAACGGAGGAGGAGGAGGCAACCAGAACTTATGTTGCTTAGCTGCCACTTGAGTTGAAGAAGAAGAAGGAGTTGCATCCCCGACTCTCTTCTTAGATGCATCACACTTGAGCTGAGCGGCCTCTTGCCTTAGTGACATGTTGTAGAATTCATCATACTCAGTCGGCTCAAAAAGCACGAGAGCTAGTTGCAGATCTTCTCTGAGGCCACCTCTGAATTGATAAATCATGCTCTTCTCGTCAGGGACGTCTTGTTTGGCGAAGCGAGCGAGCCTCTGAAACAGGATGTTGTATTGGTAAATAGACATACTGCCTTGCTTCAGATTGCGGAACTCCTCACGCTTACTCTCAGCAACACTTTGAGGAATGTGGTGAGCTTTGAAGTCTCGACGGAAATCATCCCAGGTAATCACACGACCTCCTCTGGAATCTTTGTATTGTTGATACCACTCAGCAGCTTGGTCTTTGAGTTGGAACGAAGCAAACTTGACAAAGTCCTTAGGCCTGACGTTGCTGCACTCAAAATGTTTGCAGATATCCACGAGCCAATCGACAACGTCTGTGGCCTCGACACAGTTACTGAAGGACTTCGGCTGGTTTGTGAGGAACTAGTTGAGGGTAGAAAACTGAGCTTGATTGTTGCCTTGGCCTTGATTTCCTTGGTTACGCTCTTGCAAGAGTTGCAAAAGCATCTGCATGTTGGCGTTGGTGGCAGCCATGATAGCTTTCCATGCCTCCGGAGGTGGAGATGGTGGCGGAGGTTCCGGATTGTGACGCGTTTAGGAGCCATCCTAAAGAGGTTGACATCCGTTAACCTCTTGAAAGACATATATTCAAGCTGAATTAATGGGTCAAAATTGCAACATGTAGGCTTAACATTCGAACAAGAATGGACGAATGCATTCCAAAGTAAATGAAAGTGCAACTATCCCTAGGTGGTTTTGGTAATTCATAACAACATATAGCTCATTGAGCTAATACTATTCCAAGATAATTATTCCAGGAAAGCTCAATGATTGGCATGGCATGGATGTGAAAGTGGAACCCTCAAAATGCTAAGGAAAATGGATTGGCTCAAGCTCAAAAGCTCAAGACTCTTCATTTTATATTTTAGTGATCCAAGATCACATTGAGTCCATAGGAAAAGCCAATACTATTAAGGAGGGATGAGGTGTTGCTTAATGAGCCTCTTGCTTCATGTGCTTAGTGATATGCTCCAAAACCCTCAACTACTTTCCCATATCCACATATGACCTAAACTCTAAGCCAAACTCGGTCCTACCCGATTCTTCCTATCCGGCGCCACCGAGTTTCACTTGTCATTAGCCACTGCCAAACCCTAGCAATTCGGTTCTACCGATAAGGATCTCGGTCTCACCGAGATGGGGTTGCAAACTCTCTGTTTCCCTTTCGTAACTTTTTGGTCCCACCGAAAGAGCGAATCGGTCCCACCGAGATTGCAATGTAAACTCAGTGTTTCCCCTTTGTAACTTTTCGGTCTCACCGAGTTCCACTCGGTCTCACCGAAAGAGCAAATCGGTCCCACCGAGTTTGCCTGACCAACTCTCTGGTTAGCTAATTACCAAATTCGGTCTCACCGAGTTTGTGTAATCGGTCTCACCGAGATTACGTTATGCCCAAACCCTAACGAATCGGTCCTACCGAGTTGCATGTCAGTCCCACCGAAATTCCTAACGGTCACTAGGTTTACATTTTCGGTCCGACCGAGTTTTATGATTCGGTCCCACCGAGATTGGAAAACTGTGTAACGGTTGGATTTTGAGTGGAGGCTATATATGCCCCTCCACCTCCTTCTCATTGGAAGAGAGAGCCAACAGAACACACACATCATTCCAACTCTTTTGTTCTGAGAGAGAACCACCTACTCATGTGTTGAGATCAAGACATTCCATTCCTACCATATGAATCTTGATTTCTAGCCTTCCCAAGTTGCTTTCCACTCAAATCTTCTTTCCACCAAATCCAAATCCTATGAGAGAGAGTTGAGTGTTGGGGAGACTATCATTTGAAGCACAAGAGCAAGGAGTTCATTACCTACACACCATTTGTTACTTCTTGGAGAGTGGTGTCTCCTAGATTGGCTAGGTGTCACTTGGGAGCCTCCGACAAGATTGTGGAGTGAACCAAGGAGTTTGTAAGGGCAAGGAGATCGCCTACTTCATGAAGATCTACCGCTAGTGAGGCAAGTCCTTCGTGGGCGATGGCCATGGTGGGATAGACAAGGTTGCTTCTTCGTGGACCCTTTGTGGGTGGTTGCTTCTTCGTGGACCCTTCGTGGGTGGAGCCCTTCGTGGACTCGCGCAACCGTTGCCCTTGGGTGGAGCCCTGTGTGGACTCGCGCAACCGTTACCCTTCGTGGGTTGAAGTCTCCATCAACGTGGATGTAGGATAGCACCACCTATCCGAACCACGGGAAAAACATCCGTGTCTCCAATAGCGTTTGAATTCTCCAAACCCTTCCCTTTATATTCTTGCAAGTTGCATGCTTTACTTTCCGCTGCCAATATACTCTTTGCATGCTTGCTTGAATTGTGTGATGATTGCTTGACTTGTCCTAAAATAGCTAAAATCTGCCAAGAACTAAAATTGGGAAAAGGTTAAGTTTTTATTTGGTCAAGTAGTCTAATCACCCCCCTCTAGACATACTTTCGATCCTACAAGTGGTATCAGAGCTTTGGTCTCCATTTGCTTGATCTCCATAGCTTTTGGTGGTCATAGCCTTGGTTTCACAACCTAGGAGAGTATGGCGTCTAGCGAGGGAAATTATCACCGTAGAGGTCCTTACTTTGATGGTACTAATTTTGCTAGTTGGAAGCATAAAATGAAAATGCATATTCTTGGACATAACCCCGCTGTTTGGGCTATTGTGTGTGTTGGCTTGCAAGGTGACTTCTTTGATGGGAGAGAACCAAACCGTGAAGCTACCGCGGATGAGTTGAAGATGTTGCAATACAATGCTCAAGCTTGTGATATTCTCTTCAACGGATTGTGCCCCGAAGAATTCAACAAAATCAGCCGCCTTGAGAATGCAAAGGAAATTTGGGACACTTTGATTGATATGCACGAAGGTACCGACTCCGTCAAGGAATCCAAGTTGGATGTGCTTCAAGGCCAACTTGACAAGTTCAAGATGAAGGATGGTGAAGGTGTCGCTGAAATGTACTCTAGGCTTGCTCTCATCACAAATGAGATTGCCGGCTTAGGAAGTGAAGAGATGACTGATAAATTCATCATCAAGAAGATCCTAAGAGCCTTGGATAGAAAATATGATACCGTGTGCACATTGATCCAAATGATGCCCAATTACAAAGATCTCAAGCCAACGGAAGTGATTGGAAGAATTGTTGCTCATGAGATGTCACTTAAGGATAAAGAGGAACTTCACAACAAGTCAAGTGGTGCCTATAAAGCCTCATGTGAAGCCCCTACATCATCAAGTGAGAAACAAGACTTCAATGAAGAATTGAGCTTAATGGTGAAGAACTTCAACAAGTTCTACAAGAGTAGAAGCAAAGATAGAAGCTCCAAGTCAAGGTCCTACAATGACAAAAGATCTTCTAGTCGAGAGCGAAACTGTTACAATTGTGGAAGACCCGGACACTATTCCAACGAGTGTACGGCTCCCTACAAGAGAAGAGAAGATTCTCCAAAAAGAAGAAGCAAAGGATCACCACCAAGAGAGAGAAGGAGTAGAGATGATCGTTATGAACGAAGATACTCACGGAGAAGCAAGGATTCAGAAAGGAAGGAAAAATCATCAAGGAGCTACACAAGACGAAGACATCAAGCTCATGTTGGTGAATGGGTATCCGGCTCCGACTCCGACAGCCACTTCGAGAGAAGTTATCACTCCGACTCCGAAGATACTCAAGATGAAGGTGTTGCCAGTCTAGCACTTGTGTCAACCAACTCCTACGACATATTTGACTCACCAAATGAAGGAATTGGAAGATGCTGCATGGCCAAAGGTCCTAAGCTAACACACCCCGAGTATGTTGATTTCAATAGTGATGAAGATGACTTGTTAGGTGATGATTTTCTTGGTGACAACTCTAGTGATGAATACTATGATGAAAGACCAATTAATCATGCTAATCAAGATAAAACGAATGACAATGATAAGGAGAAGATTGAGGCTCTAACTAAAGAACTAAAAACTCTTAAGTTAGCTCATGACACTATCTTCGAAGATCATCGAGAACTTTTAAGAGCTCATGAGAAGCTACACTTTGAAAAGCTCAATCTTGAGCAAGAGCATGAGTTCTTAAAGGCAATAAATGATGATCTCCGCAAGAAAAGTTCTTCTTACATTGTCAAGCATTTACTCTTATCCACTTACATGCCTCAAGTCAAGTCTAACAAGAAAGATTCTTCCTCTAGTTGTAACAATGATCATGCTAAATTCAATATTGTTGCTTCTAGTAGTTCTCTTGATTCCACTAATGATTCTCTTAGACAAGTTACACTTGAGCAAGAAAATAGCTTATTGAAGGGAATTATAGAGAAAGGAGTGTACAAAAGCCTTGCCGGGAGTAAGCAATTCGAGGAAATTGTGCGCAAGCAAGGAATGCACCGGAAGAATCAAGGTGTTGGTTTTGAACGAAAGTTCAATGCCAATGGAGTTGAATGGGAAGAAGATCAATACCCCAAGACAAAGTTTGTCCCTCAACAAGAGAATTTCAAGGGGACACAAGCTCAAGATGATCTTCCACCACAAGACTACGAGCAAAAGGGCAAGGACAAGCTTCAAGAGGAAATTGATGCATTTGAAGAAGCTCCTAAGACCTTAGTCAAGTGGATTCCCAAGACTACTTCAAGTTCAACTTCATCAAGTACGACTACAACTCCAAGGATTCCCATCAAGATGATGTGGATCCAAAAGAAGAAGAACTAGAGAGTTCTTGAGGGTGACTCCGCCAACATACTTCACTCTTATCATTTTGGCAAGAACAAGTGCAATCAACTTCCACATCTTGCACTAGTTCAAGGAGTCACAAACCCTCTTGTTGGTAAGACAAGGGACAAGGTAACCCAAAAGTTTTCATGGACATCATCTTTTGTGTGCATCACTCTATGTCTATGGATATCCTTGTTTGTTCCTTGTGGGACTAACCCATGTAGGTATTGAAAGTGCAATTCACTCAAATGGATAGCTCCAAGAGATCTACATCAACATTGAGCACCCACATCTTCAATATCTACATGAAGTCATCATCGACAAAACCCAAGGTTAGTTCATCCCTCTTAAGGGGGATATCACATCTAGGGGGAGCTTTACTCTAAGACTTGAGCTAAAGCAACTCTAAAGATGTGAACAAAACAATGCTTTATGTAAAAGTGGTAACCCCACTTGAGCTTAAACGATGAGTATGACCTACGATCGAGTGTTCTCACTTGACTCCTAAGTCAATATACTCATATATAGATGACCTAGTCATCGCAAATTGCTTGATAGATGCTAGAATTGGTTGTGCATGCCTTGCCACATATTTCATTTGCTATCTTATTGTGTGAGCATGCTGATTGCATATTTTACTCATTCGAGGACATCCACTTGTTGTTTTGATTGTTGGCTTTATCTTCTTTTGCCAAGTGGATGGACAAGAATGCCTAAGAACCTCCTCTAGCTATCTATGCTTTTCTCGTCTCAAACTCTATTCATGCTGCATCACAAAATTTGATCAAGTCAGATTCGAACACTTTGTGTGAGGAGCGCTCGGAGTCCCCGATTCCTCATAGACTTAAACTTCCAAAACCTCTTTATGATTCTCAGTCTGACCGATACTCCACTTTCGGTCCTACCGAGATCATTTAGTTGATCTAGGTTTTCGATCTCGGTGCAACCGATTTGAACCTTTCGGTCTCACCGAGTTTCAGTAACTGCACGCAATTATGAATCTCGGTGCCACCGAGTTGTTCAACTCAGTCACACCGACAGGGTCGGGCTATATATAGTCACGGGCAAAATTTGGAAATTTCTCCGAACCCCTTCGCCCGCGTGATAGCCTGCTCTGCCCCCGAGGTCTCCGGATCGTCTTCTCGCCGCCAGCAGCCTCCAGTCGCTGGTCTCCGTCGCCGTCAATGGGATTTCTGCCCCGCCGTTGCCGCCGTAGCAAGTCCCCGCTGAACTAGGGTATGGACTTGATCTTTGTGCTATTCCTCAATCTGATTCCTAGCACATTGTGATCACATTGTTTCTGGCCACATTTGATAAACTTCTATCCAGTCAAAACGCTCATAGATTAGGTTTGATTTGAAAATTCTAGGTTTAGGTTTCCGCCAAAACCATCTCGGACCCACCGAGTTGAAAAACTCGGTCCCACCGATTTGGCTTATGCCATTGCACAAGTAAAACTCGGTCTGACCGAGAATTACTATCGGTGTGACCGATTTTTGAACTCAGTGAAACCCTAGCAGTCTCGGTGCCACCGAACTATGACTCGGTCTGACGGAGTTCACTAGTTTAGGTTCCAAAACTGCTTCGGTATCACCGAGTTTGAAAATTGGTAGATCCGAGATGATTTCAGTGGGAAACTAAAACTAAGTTTTTGGATCATTCTTTTTGCAAAAATCTCTGCATTTTGTGATGCTCATCCACTCTATCTCTTCTATAATCTATTCACAGGGTCAGCAGTCAGTTTGCAACATGTCAGACCAGAGTGATAGCCAAAACTTGTCAGAGAAGCAAGTGCAGTTGAGTGAGGGCACTAGCCCCTCAAGTTCCTCAGATGATGGCAGCAGGAGCACACCCAGCAACCTGCCTAAAGCTGCCACAAGACAAAGGAAGAAGAAAACCTCAGATTCTGAAGATGAGGACTATGTGGCAGAGGAAGAGGCCACCTCCAAGAGAGTTGAGCCAGCTCAAGGCTCAAAGCCAGGCCTGAAAATCAAGAGGCCAGCAGGCAGGCAGCCCATGTCAAAGGCTAGAGCCTCAACTAAGAAGCCTGCTCCCATTGAGCCCGTTGCAGCTGAGGGCAAGAAAAGGAAAGAGAGTGAAGAAGACTGTGGCTAGAGTGCTTGGGAAGGCCTCCATCATGGTAGAAGAGGAGGAGGAAGAAGAGGCAGCTGCACCAGCGCCCAAGGCAGCCAAACTTATGGGAGATGCCATAAGGTCAGGGGGAGCTGCATCCAAGCCCAAGGAAGCACCTAAGGCTGCATCTAAGCCTAAGAGTGCACCAAATAGAAACACAAGAAGCATCCCAGCCACTGAGAAGAACAAGGCCCCAGTGCCTGAGACTGTTGCAGAAGAAGAAGAAGAGAGTGTCCTTCGGAAGCTCAAGCCCAAGATCCCAGACCACAACGATGCTCATCCTGTGGCTGAGGATATGAAGCTAAGGAGAGACTCAGGGCTCAGGAAATGGAGAGAAGCAGATCCATATGCTTCTAGGAGAAGGACTGCAGTGGACTACAGATTTCATACCAAGGAGCAACAAGATTTCTATGAGACAGTGCTACTTGACAAGAAGCCAATCGTATGTGACATGAGATGGGTCAAATGGACCTATATCAAGGATAATGAAGAGTACTACCCAGGAGTTCAGGATAGCTTTAAGGCGTGTGGAGTAGAGGACTTTGTTGGGCAAAAGCTCACAAAGTGGAACGAGGAACTCATCATGCTGTTCTACTCCACAGCTCACTTTTATCCAGATGGGAGGATTACATGGATGTCTGAGGGTACGAGGTACCACTCTACTGTTGAGGAATGGGCAAAGCTGATCAATGCCCCAGAGGAGCAAGCAGATGACTTGGACATTTATGCCAAGAAAAAGATGGACCACAACTCCATGTCCAACATGTACAAGGAGATTCCGAATGAAGCACTTGACACGTTCAAGTTTGGCTCAGTGCATTATCTGCTCTCAGGATTGCCTACGATCAACTGGATCCTTAGGCACACCCTTCTGCCCAAGTATGGAGATCACAAGATGATCAGAGGTCACGCGATCAATTTGCTTCATGTTTTTGACGTGCCTCAAAAATTCAAAGTTATGAGCCTCATAGTGGAAACAATCAAAAGGAATGCGGCAGATCAGAAGAGGAGCTGTGGATATGCCCCTCAGATTCAGGAGCTCATCAACTCCAAGATGGGCACGGGCGTATATTTGTTGGATAAGGAACACCTGCCCATCCGTCCAGATTTCGAGAACAATGAAGTTGTGATGACTGAGAATGAACCATCATCTGCCCATGCACAAGCACAGAAGGAGAAGGCGAAGAAGGAGAAAGCTGCCAGGATGCCTACTCAAGCGGAGGCATCTGATTACTTCCTGAAAACCAAACAAGAGCAGCTCAGTTACTTGATTGCGTCCACCCTGCGGATTGAGCAGAGTATAGCCACCCTGACTCAGAACCAGGCAAGCTTAGAGAGGATCATGGAACAAAGATTCTATGACTTGGACATCAAGGTAACAGAAGTTCAGTCTGCAGTGGAGCAGCTCCAGGACGACATGAATGAGAGGAGAGGCAGGACCACGACTCATGCTTTTGCGAGGGTGCCACGAGGTCCGAGGTCGTCTGCACTGCCAGTTGCTGACACCAGAGCTACAACATCTGCACCAGCCACAGCCTCCGTTCCACCAGCTCCAGCATCCACTTCAGCCTTGACTCCGGCTACGTCTACCGAAGGCTTCGTCCTTGGAGTGATCCGGACTCCACCACCACCTGAAGATCAAGCCTGAGCGTCGATCTAGTGCTATGCATTTTCTAGGAACTTTTTGGTAACTTGTTGCCAAAGGGGGAGAAGATGTATAGATCATAGGCTTCGAGAGAGAGAGAGTGTTGCTTTTCTCTCTTGCTTTATTTGGTGGTTTTTCGAACTTTGTTTGCTTGTGTGTGAGATACTAGGTCCTTATGCTTGTGAGACATCGATGATCATGTGTTTGATCATAAGCTACACTTAATGTTTGCTTAAATATTATCATTCTATCTATCGTTTGTGATCATTCACTATTCTTGGTGATGAGTGCATGCATTTCAATCTTATCATTTTGAGCGCTCCACCAAGATGTATGTGACATGGAAGAGTAACCCATGACTCTAACTCCTTGTGCATTTGCAGTCCAAAGCAAATTTTAAATATGCACAAATTTAGGGGGAGCTCTTACTTATCACATACTTCTCAAAGCGACGATATATTTCATGCTTATTATCATTTGTCGAAGCTTTGATCTATATGTTGTCATCAATTACCAAAAAGGGGGAGATTGAAAGTGCAACTATCCCTAGGTGGTTTTGGTAATTCATAACAACATATAGCTCATTGAGCTAATACTATTCCAAGATAATTATTTCAGGAAAGCTCAATGATTGGCATGGCATGGATGTGAAAGTGGAACCCTCAAAATGCTAAGGAAAATGGATTGGCTCAAGCTCAAAAGCTCAAGACTCTTCATTTTATATTTTAGTGATCCAAGATCACATTGAGTCCATAGGAAAAGCCAATACTATTAAGGAGGGATGAGGTGTTGCTTAATGAGCCTCTTGCTTCATGTGCTTAGTGATATGCTCCAAAACCCTCAACTACTTTCCCATATCCACATATGACCTAAACTCTAAGCCAAACTCGGTCCTACCGATTCTTCCTATCCGGCGCCACCGAGTTTCACTTGTCATTAGCCACTGCCAAACCCTAGCAATTCGGTTCTACCGATAAGGATCTCGGTCCCACCGAGATGGGGTTGCAAACTCTCTGTTTCCCTTTCGTAACTTTTCGGTCCCACCGAAACAGCGAATCGGTCCCACCGAGATTGCAATGTAAACTCAGTGTTTCCCCTTTGTAACTTTTCGGTCTCACCGAGTTCCACTCGGTCTCACCGAAAGAGCAAATCGGTCCCACCGAGTTTACCTGACCAACTCTCTGGTTAGCTAATTACCAAATTCGGTCTCACCGAGTTTGTGTAATCGGTCTCACCGAGATTACGTTATGCCCAAACCCTAACCGAATCGGTCCTACCGAGTTGCATGTCAGTCCCACCGAAATTCCTAACGGTCACTAGGTTTACTATTTCGGTCAGACCGAGTTATATGATTCGGTCCCACCGAGATTGGAAAACTGTGTAATGGTTGGATTTTGTGTGGAGGCTATATATACCCCTCCACCTCTTTCTCATTGAGTGAGAGAGCCATCAGAACACACACACATCATTCCAACTCATTTGTTCTGAGAGAGAACCACCTACTCATGTGTTGAGACCAAGACATTCCATTCCTACCATATGAATCTTGATCTCTAGCCTTCCCAAGTTGCTTTCCACTCAAATCTTCTTTCCACCAAATCCAAATCCTATGAGAGAGAGTTGAGTGTTGGGGAGACTATCATTTGAAGCACAAGAGCAAGGAGTTCATTACCTACACACCATTTGTTACTTCTTGGAGAGTGGTGTCTCCTAGATTGGCTAGGTGTCACTTGGGAGCCTCCGACAAGATTGTGGAGTTGAACCAAGGAGTTTGTAAGGGCAAGGAGATCACCTACTTCGTGAAGATCTACCGCTAGTGAGGCAAGTCCTTCGTGGGCGATGGCCATGGTGGGATAGACAAGGTTGCTTCTTCGTGGACCCTTTGTGGGTGGTTGCTTCTTCGTGGACCCTTCGTGGGTGGATCCCTTCGTGGACTCGCGCAACCGTTGCCCTTGGGTGGAGCCCTGTGTGGACTCGCGCAACCATTACCCTTCGTGGGTTGAAGTCTCCATCAACGTGGATGTAGGATAGCACCACCTATCCGCGAACCACGGAAAAAACATCCGTGTCTCCAATTGCGTTTGAATTCTCCAAACCCTTCCCTTTACATTTTTGCAAGTTACATGCTTTACTTTCCGCTGCCAATATACTCTTTGCATGCTTGCTTGAATTGTGTGATGATTGCTTGACTTGTCCTACAATAGCTAAAATCTGCCAAGAACTAAAATTGGGAAAAGGTTAAGTTTTTATTTGGTCAAGTAGTCTAATCACCCCCTCTAGACATACTTTCGATCCTACAGTAAATGATCACACTTCCATAATGTTGAGAAGCCACTTAAATAGAGATAGAAGAATAAAATCAAAAAAATGAACAAATAATTGGTAAGGATTACCCAATCACAAACCAAATATCTGCGGGAGGAAATACTAGAGCTACATGAATTCCCACCTATGAAACTCCTGAAACTTTCCGATTATGCAATCAGGTGTTGGGGATACATGGGAAGCATAATAACTCACCCAAAACTAGCAAATCCTACATCCAGCTGTATCCATCCTTCAACACATAACCAAGAAACCTTCGGAAATCATTTACCTCAACCTTTGAAAAGCATCTGTTATACGAGTTATGGCAATACTCCCGAACTCCCGCCCCAGTACTGGGTGGCGTCGAGGTTATCTCACCAACAACTGCATAAAGGAGATTTTCGATGTCAGCGAACTCAGGTATTCCAGAACTGCAACGATAAAATTGTGACGACAACACCTCGGAGCTCAACTCCCCGGGACACTGCCACAACGCCTAAATGTCAGGAGGCACCAAGAACAATGTTCTCGTCACAAAACCATCGGAACGATTCCAAGATACTCGCGTGATCCTAAATTTTTTTAGTGAAATTTGAGGAGAGAAGAGTCAAAACTCTACGTCAGGAGGCCTCACCAGAGCGACGAAGGGACTAAGGAGTAAAAAGAATCCTACTCTCCGATATATATAATCCTATAAGACTCAAAACATTTTTCTAGACTCAACAACGTCAGCGATTCGATCAAGCAGGGGGCTCCTAAGTCGGGGAAGGCTCTGATTACCAACTTGTAACACCCACGATGCGGCTATATCTCCCACGTGTCGGAGCACGACTTAGGGGCATAACCACATAGTAGGCATGTCGCAAGAGGGGTAATCTTTACACATCCCATGTACTAAACAAGAACGGGATAACGAGTTGGCTTACAATCGCCACTTCACACAATACATAAATATAGCATTACATCATCCAGAATACAATCAAGGTCCGACTACGGAACAAAAATAAAGACAACCCCAAATGCATAGATCCCCGATCGCCCCAACTGGGCTCCACTACTGATCGTCCGGAAAGGAAACATAGTAACATCCTTAATCCTCGTCGAACTCCCACTTGAGTTCGGTCGTGTCCCCTGCCTTGGCATCGTCGGCACCTGCATCTGGTTTTGGAAGTAATTTCTGAGTCAAGGGGACTCAGCATTCTCACACCCTCACGATCAAGACTATTTAAGCTTAAGGGGTAGGCAAAGGTAGTGAGGTGGATCTGCAGCAAGCACTAGCATATATGGAGGCTAACTTACGCAAATGAGAGCGAGAAGAGAAGCAAAGCTCGGTCGAGAAGCTATAATGATCAAGAAGTGATCCTGTAACTACTTACGTTCAAGCATAACACGAGACTGTGTTCTCTTCCCGGACTCCGCCGAAAAGAGACCATCACGGCTACACACGCGGTTGATTCATTTTAATTAAGTTAACCGTAAAGTTTTCTACAACCGAATATTAACAAATTCCCATCTGCCCATAACCGCGGGCACGGCTTTCGAAAGTTCAAAACCCTACAGGGGTGTCCCAACTTAGCCCATCACAAGCTCTCATGGTCAACGAAGGATATTCCTTCTCCCAGGACGACCCGATCAGACTCGGAATTCTGGTTACAAGACATTTCGACAATGGTAAAATAAGACCAGCAAGACCACCCGCTGTGCCGACAAATCCCGATAGGAGCTGCACATATCTCGTTCTCAGGGCACACCGGATAAGCTAACAAGGAACAAACTCCATCTTCACCTGTAACTAGCAACGCTATAAGAGGGGCTGAGCAAAGCGGTAACATAGCCAAACAACGGTTTGCTAGGATGAGGTGGTTTACAAGCTTGACATGGCAATAGGGGAGGCATGATATAGCAAGTGGTAGGTATCACGGCATAGCAATAGAGCGAGCAACTAGCAAGCAAAGATAGAAGTGATTTCGAGGGTATGGTCATCTTGCCTTCAAAGTTCTCCGAGTTGATGAAAGCTTGATCCTTGTAAGCGTACTCAACGGGTTCCTCGATCACGAACTCGTCTCCCGGCTCTACCCAAGGCAAGAACACAAGAAAAGGAAACCACAATCAACCACGGTGCAATGCGCAAGCAACATGATGCAAAACATGGCATGATATGCAGGATGTGCTATGCTATGCATATGCGTGCTCCAGAAGGAAAATATTGAACCAGGCCTCAACTTCGCAAACCAAGTGCACCGCTGGAAAGATGAGTTGATTTCGGTCGAAATCGATATAAATATCACCGGAATCAGATGCACAGTTTGCAAATGGCAAGCAACACAAGAATGGCACAATTCTGCGATTACAGCACGATGCCATTTAAAATGCAAAAAGAAACTAAGTTACTGCACTCTAACATAGCAACAAAGCACATGGCAGTGATCTACTCAAGATGCTTGATAAAAGATGAAAACTGAGCTACGATTAAATCACAAAATAGCAGGTTCAAATAAGCATGGCAAAAGTGCAAAAGATATCAGCTTCACAGACTTAGTGAAAATAACAACATGCCAGGAATTAACATCAGGAAGCAAAGTTTAGAGCAAGATAACAACATGCTACAGGAATAGAACTGTCGTGGAATTGTCACGGCAGATGTCCTAGCAGAAGGACTTAGTCGTAGGGCTGTCGCAACTAGGAAGCTTAAAGGGGTTAATCGGGACAAAGGACACGAGAGGTTTTATACTAGTTCGGCCCCTTCGGATGAAGGTAAAAGCCTACGTCTAGTTGTGTTGGAATTGCTGGGGTTTCGATCACCAAGAGGCTAATCCACCGGCTTGGTTATCGATCTCTTGTTTCTTGCCCTAAGCTACCACCGGGTCGTCCCCTTATATACACGGGTTGATGCCTGGCGGCCTACAGAGTCCCGGCCAGCTCATAAAGCGTGTCCGGCTCGGTGACTTCTTTTACATGCCTTTCCTTACAAGTCTTTCTTTACATACGGCGGTTTACAACATTGGGCCGTAAGCCGCCTCTGGGCTTAGGCCTTCTATAAGCCTTAATAAACTATCACCTTGAATGTTTATTGGGCTTCCCTTGTGTACGACCCGTCATTGGGACTGACCCGGGCCCTCCTGGGTGGGTCATAACTGATAGCTATATCCCCAACAAGAACATAGCCAAACAAGGCATGGCATGGATCTACTCAAAGCATATAACAAAAGTCCCTTACTAACCATAAGCCAAAAAGGATCAGAAGATGTGATGGCACCCATGTAAACATAGAAAGTTTCGTTAACAGATTCAAACTTAGCAGAAAACTGGACACGGCATAATCAGAATTATGAAGGCATGTTTGCGAGCTCGATGCACTCAATAGAAGGCATTGCATGACAAGCTAAGCATAGCAATATTAAGAAGACATGTTCAAGAAACTAAACATGGAAAGAACAATCTCATAGCATGCATGGATCAACTACAACAACCTTGGCAAAATTAATTAACACGTAAACAATCTACCAGGAACATTTTATAGCTAAAGTAGAGCAAGATTGAGTCATGCTAGGGCACTCTATATTCCTACGCACACGCAAGATCATGTGATGCATAGCAACGAGAGGGGAGAGTGTTGTCTACGTACCCAACGCAGACCGACTGCGGAAGCTTGACAACGTAGAGGAAGTAGTCGTACGTCTTCACGATCCAACCGATCAAGCACCGAAACTACGGCACCTCCGAGTTCGAGCACACGTTCAGCTCGATGACGATCCCCGGACTCCGATCCAGCAAAGTGTCGGGGAAGAGTTCCGTCAGCACGACGGCGTGGTGACGATCTTGATGACTACAGCAGCAGGGCTTCGCCTAAACTCCGCTACAGTATTATCGAGGAATATGGTGGCAGGGGGCACCGCACACGGCTAAGGAATAGATCACGTGGATCAACTTGTGTGTCTAGAGGTGCCTGCCTCCGTATATAAAGGAGTAGAGGGGGAGGCTGGCCGGCCAAGGAGGAGGCGCAGGAGAGTCCTACTCCCTCTGGGAGTAGGATTCCCCCTCCAATCCTAGTCCAACTAGGATTCCTCGGAGGGGAAAAGAGGAGGAGGTGGCCGGCCACCCTTTCCTAGTCCTAATAGGACTAGGGGAAGGGGGAGGCGCAGCCCATCTAGGGCAGCCCCTTCTCTTTTCCACTAAGGCCCATTATGGCCCATTTAGCTCCCGGGGGGGTTCCGGTAACCCTCCCGGTATTCCGGTAAAATCCCGATTTCACCCGGAACACTTCCGATGTCCAAACATAGGCTTCCAATATATCAATCTTTATGTCTCGACCATTTCGAGACTCCTCGTCATGTCCGTGATCACATCCGGGACTTCGAACAACCTTCGGTACATCAAAATGCATAAACTCATAATAACTGTCATCGTAACGTTAAGCGTGCGGACCCTACGGTTCGAAACAATGTAGACATGAAAAAAAAAAAATGGAAAAAATTTAAAAAAACACCCCCGGAAAGTTAAAAAAAAAAAAAAAAAATATAATAATAAAAAAAGAAGAAATAAATAAATTAAAAAAAAACACAAAAAAAAAAAAAAAAAAAAAAAAAAAAAAAAAAAAAAAAAAAGAAAAAAAAATAAAAAAAAACGTGTGGAAAGAACATGTAGACATGACCGAGACACATCTCCGGTCAATAACCAATAGCGGAACCTGGATGCTCATATTGGCTCCTACATATTCTACGAAGATCTTTATCGGTCAGACCGCATAACAACATACGTTCTTCCCTTTGTCATCGGTATGTTACTTGCCCGAGATTCGATCGTCGGTATCTCAATACCTAGTTCAATCTCGTTACCGGCAAGTCTCTTTACTCGTTCCGTAATACATCATGCAACTAACTCATTAGTTGCAATGCTTGCAAGGCTTATGATGTGCATTACCGAGAGGGCCCAGAGATACCTCTCCGACAATCGGAGTGACAAATCCTAATCTTGAAATACGCCAACCCAACATACCTACTCCTGGAAGCACCTTTATAATCGACCCAACCTTGACAGTCACAACTTAGTGTCTATATCTACCTAATTCTGAAATAGCCTCTAAGTCCCAAACATATCACTGGAGACACCTGTAGAGCTCCTTTATAATCACCCATTACGTTGTGACGTTTGGTAGCACACAAAGTGTTCCTCCGGCAAACGGGAGTTGCATAATCTCATAGTCATAGGAACATGTATAAGTCATGAAGAAGCAATAGCAAACATACTACGGGTGCTAAGCTAATGGAATGGGTCATGTCAATCAGATCATTCAACTAATGATGTGACCGTTAATCAAATAACAACTCATTGTTCATGGTTAGGAAACATAACCATCTTTGATTAACGAGCTAGTCAAGTAGAGGCATACTAGTGACACTTTGTTTGTCTATGTATTCACACATGTATTATGTTTCCGGTTAATACAATTCTAGCATGAATAATAAACATTTATCATGATTAAAGGAAATAAATAATAACTTTATTATTGCCTCTAGGGCATATTTCCTTCAGTCTCCCACTTGCACTAGAGTCAATAATCTAGATTACAGTAATGATTCTAACACCCATGGAGCCTTGGTGCTGATCATGTTTTGCTCGTGGAAGAGGCTTAGTCAATGGGTCTGCACATTCAGATCCGTATGTATCTTGCAAATCTCTATGTCTCCCACCTGGACTAGATCCCGGATGGAATTGAAGCGTCTCTTGATGTGTTTGTCTCTTGTGAAATCTGGATTCCTTTGCCAAGGCAATTGCACCAGTATTGTCACAAAAGATTTTCATTGGACCCGATGCACTAGGTATGACACCTAGATCGGATATGAACTCCTTCATCCAGACTCCTTCGTTTGCCGCTTCCGAAGCAGCTATGTACTCCGCTTCACATGTAGATCCCGCTACGACGCTTTGTTTAGAACTGCACCAACTGACAGCTCCACCGTTTAATGTAAACACGTATCCGGTTTGCGATTTAGAATCGTCCGGATCAGTGTCAAAGCTTGCATCAATTACTCAACTTCACACCTTGTAACACAGGCAAGAACCCTTTCTTTGCTTGATCCATTTTGAACTTCTTCAAAATTTTGTCAAGGTATGTGCTTTGTGAAAGTCCAATTAAGCGTCTTGATCTATCTCTATAGATCTTAATGCCTAATATGTAATCAGCTTCACCGAGGTCTTTCATTGAAAAACTTTTATTCAAGTATCCCTTTATGCTATCCAGAAATTCTATATCATTTCCAATCAGCAATATGTCATCCACATATAATATCAGAAATGCTACAGAGCTCCCACTCACTTTCTTGTAAATACAGGCTTCTCCGAAAGTCTGTATAAAACCAAATGCTTTGATCACACTATCAAAGCGTTTATTCCAACTCCGAGAGGCTTGCACCAGTCCATAAATGGATCGCTGGAGCTTGCACACTTTGTTAGCTCCCTTTGGATCGACAAAACCTTCCGGTTGCATCATATACAACTCTTCTTCCAGAAATCCATTCAGGAATGCAGTTTTGACATCCATTTGCCAAATTTCATAATCATAAAATGCGGCAATCGCTAACATGATTCGGACGGACTTAAGCATCGCTACGGGTGAGAAGGTCTCATCGTAGTCAATCCCTTGAACTTGCCAAAACCTTTTGCGACAAGTCGAGCTTTGTAGACAGTAACATTACCATCAGCGTCAGTCTTCTTCTTAAAGATCCATTTATTCTCAATTGCTTGCCGATCAACGGGCAAGTCAACCAAAGTCCATACTTTGTTCTCATACATGGATCCCATCTCAGATTTCATGGCTTCAAGCCACTTTGCGGAATCTGGGCTCACCATCACTTCTTCATAGTTCGTAGGTTCATCATGATCTAGTAGCATGACTTCCAGAACAGGATTACCGTACCACTCTGGCGCGGATCTCACTCTGGTTGATCTACAAGGTTCAGTAGTATCTTGTTCTGAAGTTTCATGATCATCATCACTAGCTTCCTCACTAACTGGTGTAGGTGTCACAGAAACAGTTTTCTGTGATGCACTACTTTCCAATAAGGGAGCAGGTACAGTTACCTCGTCAAGTTCTACTTTCCTCCCACTCACTTCTTTCGAGAGAAACTCCTTCTCCAAAAAGTTTCCGAACTTAGCGACAAAAGTCTTGCCTTCGGATCTGTGATAGAAGGTGTATCCAATAGTCTCCTTTGGATATCCTATGAAGACACATTTCTCTGATTTGGGTTCGAGCTTATCAGGTTGAAGCATTTTCACATAAGCATCGCAGCCCCAAACTTTTAGAAATGACAACTTTGGTTTCTTGCCAAACCATAGTTCATAAGGCGTCGTCTCAACGGATTTTGATGGTGCCCTATTTAACGTAAATGCGGCCGTCTCCAAAGCATAACCCCAAAACGATAGCGGTAAATCAGTAAGAGACATCATAGATCGCACCATATCTAGTAAAGTACGATTACGACGTTCGGACACACCATTACGCTGTGGTGTTCCGGGTGGCGTGAGTTGCGAAACTATTCCACAGTTTTTCAAATGTACACCAAACTCGTAACTCAAATATTCTCCTCCACGATCAGATCGTAGAAACTTTATTTTCTTGTTACGATGATTTTCATCTTCACTCTGAAATTCTTTAAACTTTTCAAACGTTTCAGACTTATGTTTCATTAAGTAGATATACCCATATCTGCTTAAGTCATCTGTGAAGGTGAGAAAATAACGATATCCGCCACGAGCCTCAATATTCATCGGACCACATACATCAGTATGTATGATTTCCAACAAATCTGTTGCTCTCTCCATCATACCAGAGAACGACATTTTAGTCATCTTGCCCATGAGGCACGGTTCGCAAGTACCAAGTGATTCATAATCAAGTGGTTCCAAAAGTCCATCAGTATGGAGTTTCTTCATGCGCTTTACACCGATATGACCTAAACGGCAGTGCCACAAATAAGTTGCACTATCATTATCAACTCTGCATCTTTTGGCTTCAACATTATGAATATGTGTGTCACTACTATTGAGATTCAATAAGAATAGACCATTCTTCAAGGGTGCATGACCATAAAAGATATTACTCATATAAATAGAACAACCATTATTCTCTGATTTAAATGAATAACCGTCTCGCATCAAACAAGATCAGAATATAATGTTCATGCTCAACGCTGGCACCAAATAACAATTATTTAGGTCTAATATTAATCCTGAAGGTAGATGTAGAGGTAGCGTGCCGACTGCGATCACATCGACTTTGGAACCGTTTCCCACGCGTATCGTCACCTCGTCCTTAGCCAATCTTCGCTTAATCCGTAGTCCCTGTTTCGAGTTGCAAATATTAGCAACAGAACCAGTATCAAATACCCAGGTGCTACTGCAAGCATTAGTAAGGTACACATCAATAACATGTATATCACATATACCTTTGTTCACCTTGCCATCCTTCTTATCCGCCAAATACTTGGGGCAGTTCCGCTTCCAGTGACCAGTCTGCTTGCAGTAGAAGCACTCAGTTTCAGGCTTCGGTCCAGACTTGGGTTTCTTCTCTCGAGCAGCAACTTGCTTGCTGTTCTTCTTGAAGTTCCCCTTCTTCTTCCCTTTGCCCTTTTTCTTGAAACTAGTGGTCTTGTTAACCATCAACACTTGATGCTCCTTCTTGATTTCTACCTCCGCAGCTTTCAGCATTGCGAAGAGCTCGGGAATAGTCTTGTTCATCCCTTGCATATTATAGTTCATCACGAAGCTCTTGTAGCTTGGTGGCAGTGATTGGAGAATTCTGTCAATGACGCAATCATCCGGAAGATTAACTCCCTGAATCAAGTGATTATTATACCCAGACATTTTGAGTATATGCTCACTGACAGAACTGTTCTCCTCCATCTTGCAGCTATAGAACTTATTGGAGACTTCATATCTCTAAATCCGGGCATTTGCTTGAAATATTAACTTCAACTCCTGGAACATCTCATATGCTCCATGACGTTCAAAACGTCGTTGAAGTCCCGGTTCTAAGCCGTAAACCATGGCACACTGAACTATCGAGTAGTCATCAGCTTTGCTCTGCTAGACGTTCACAACATCTGGTGTTGCTCCAGCAGCAGGCCTGGCACCCAGTGGTGCTTCCAGGACGTAATTCTTCTGTGCAGCAATGAGGATAATCCTCAAGTTACGGACCCAGTCCGTGTAATTGCTACCATCATCTTTCAACTTTGCTTTCTCAAGGAACGCATTAAAATTCAACGGAACAACAACACGGGCCATCTATCTACAATCAAACATACATAAGCAAGATACTATCAGGTACTAAGTTCATGATAAATTTAGGTTCAATTAATCATATTACTTAAAGAACTCCCACTTAGATAGACATCCCTCTAATCCTCTAAGTGATTACGTGATCCAAGTCAACTAAACCATGTCCGATCATCACGTGAGATGGAGTAGTTTCATTGGTGAACATCACTATGTTGATCATATCTACTATATGATTCACGCTCGACCTTTCGGTGTCCGTGTTCCGAGGCCATATCTGTATATGCTTGGCTCGTCAAGTATAACCTGAGTATTCCGCGTGTGCAACTGTTTTGCACCCGTTGTATTTGAACGTAGAGCCTATCACACCCGATCATCACATGGTGTCTTAGCACGAAGAACTTTCGCAACGGTGCATACTCAGGGAGAACACTTCTTGATAATTAGTGAGAGATCATCTTATAATGCTACCGTCAATCAAAGCAAGATAAGATGCATAAAATATAAACATCACATGCAATCAATATAAGTGATATGATATGGCCATCATCATCTTGTGCTTGTGATCTCCATCTCCGAAGCACCGTCATGATCACCATCGTCACCGGCGCGACACCTTGATCTCCATCGTAGCATCGTTGTCGTCTCGCCAATCTTATGCTTCCACGACTATCGCTACCGGTTAGTGATAAATTAAAGCATTACAGCGTGATTGCATTGCATACAATAAAGCGACAACCATATGGCTCCTGCCAGTTGCCGATAACTCGGTTACAAAACATGATCATCTCATACAATAAAATTCAGCATCATGCCTTGACCATATCACATCACAACATGCCCTGCAAAAACAAGTTAGACGTCCTCTACTTTGTTGTTGCAAGTTTTACATGGCTGCTACGGGCTTAAGCAAGAACCAATCTTACCTACGCATCAAAACCACAACGATAGTTTGTCAAGTTGGTGCTGTTTTAACCTTCGCAAGGACCGGGCGTAGCCATACTTGGTTCAACTAAAGTTGGAGAGACAGTCGCCCGCAAGCCTTCTATGTGCAAAGCACGTCGAGGGAACCGGTCTCGCGTAAGCGTACGCGTAATGTTGGTCCGAGTCGTCTCGTCCAACAATACCGCCGAACCAAAGTATGACATGCTGGTAGGCAGTATGACTTGTATCGTCCACAACTCACTTGTGTTCTACTCGTGCATATAACATCAACATATATAACCTAGGCTCGGATGCCACTGTTGGGTTTCGTAGTAATTTCAAAAAATTTCCTACGAACACGCAAGATCATGTGATGCATAGCAACGAGAGGGAGAGTGCTGTCTACGTACCCAACGCAGATCGACTGCGGAAGCGATGACACGACGTAGAGGAAGTAGTCGTACGTCTTCACGATCCAACCAATCAAGCACCGAAACTACGGCACCTCCGAGTTCGAGCACACGTTCAGCTCGATGACGATCCCCGGACTCCGATCCAGCAAAGTGTCGGGGAAGAGTTCCGTCAGCACGACGGCGTGGTGACGATCTTGATGAACTACAGCAGCAGGGCTTCGCCTAAACTCCGCTACAGTATTATCGAGGTATATGGTGGCAGGGGGCACCGCACACGGCTAAGGAATAGATCACGTGGATCAACTTGTGTGTCTAGAGGTGTCCCCTGCCTCCGTATATAAAGGAGTAGAGGGGGGAAGGCTGGCCGGCCATAGAGGGAGGCGCAGGAGAGTCCTACTCCCTCTGGGAGTAGGATTCCCCCTCCAATCCTAGTCCAACTAGGATTCCTCGGAGGGGAAAAGAGGAGGAGGGGGCCGGCCACCTCTCCTAGTCCTAATAGGACTAGGGGAGGGGGGGAGGCGCGCAGCCCATCTAGGGCAGCCCCTTCTCTTTTCCACTAAGGCCCACTATGGCCCATTTAGCTCCCGGGGGGTTCCGGTAACCCTCCCGGTATTCCGGTAAAATCCCGATTTCACCCGGAACACTTCCGATATCCAAATATAGGCTTCCAATATATCAATCTTTACGTCTCGACCATTTCGAGACTCCTCGTCATGTCCGTGATCACATCCGGGACTCCGAACAACCTTCGGTACATCAAAATGCATAAACTCATAATGTAACTGTCATCGTAACCTTAAGCGTGCGGACCCTACGGGTTCGAGAACAATGTAGACATGACCGAGACACGTCTCCGGTCAATAACCAATAGCGGGACCTGGATGCCCATATTGGCTCCTACATATTCTACGAAGATCTTTATCGGTCAGACCGCATAACAACATACGTTGTTCCCTTTGTCATCGGTATGTTACTTGCCCGAGATTTGATCGTCGGTATCCAATACCTAGTTCAATCTCGTTACCGGCAAGTCTCTTTACTCGTTCCGTAATACATAATCTCACAACTACCATATTAGTTGTAATGCTTGCAAGGCTTATGTGATGTGTATTACCGAGAGGGCCCAGAGATACCTCTCCGACAATCAGAGTGACAAATCCTAATCTCGAAATACGCCAACCCAACATCTACCTTTGGAGACACCTGTAATGCTCCTTTATAATCACTCAGTTACGTTGTGACGTTTGGTAGCACCCAAAGTGTTCCTCCGGCAAACGGGAGTTGCATAATCTCATAGTCATAGGAACATGTATAAGTCATGAAGAAAGCAGTAGCAACATACTAAACGATCTGGTGCTAAGCTAATGGAATGGGTCATGTCAATCAGATCATTCAACTAATGATGTGACCTCGTTAATCAAATAACAACTCATTGTTCATGGTTAGGAAACATAACCATCTTTGATTTACGAGCTAATCAAGTAGAGGCATACTAGTGACAATTTGTTTGTCTATGTATTCACACATGTATTATGTTTCCGGTTAATACAATTCTAGCATGAATAATAAACATTTATCATGATTATAAGGAAATAAATAATAACTTTATTATTGCCTCTAGGGCATATTTCCTTCAATACACCCCTGTAAAGATGGCATGGCATAGCCCAAAACACATGTAGGGTTCATAGCCATATGCAGCACACAATAATCATGGAAAAATGACAAATGCTCATAATTTGCTAAGTAACAAGAACTAACATTTTATAGAACTCTTGCATCAATGATTTGGGAACCAAGACGGACTCAAATAAGCGTGGCACAATGGAACAAAATGAAGAGCACATCATGATGAACATTTTGATATATTGCACGCCCAAAACGGAGCTACGAATGAGAAGATATGGCTGTTGAACTGAGCTTCAGAATGTAAAAAATAAAACGACTTAGGGAATTTTGGACCTCCGAGATGCCCAGATCTAGGGTTCGGCGCATGGTTCGAGGTTGAACGGAGCGGGCTCGCCGGAGAGGATGGTGACGACGGTGACCGATCTGGAGAGGGGGAGGAGGTGGCCGGAGCTCGCTGCCAGCAACGAGGAGCAGAGGAGGCGGCAGGGCGCGCTACGGACGGAGCTGGCGGCGGCGGCGGTGCCCCGCGGTGGCGTCCGGCGCCGGCGACGGAGAGTGGAGACGCAGGGCGGCGAAGGCGGCGGCCGGCGGATGCGGGACGTCGAAGAACTCCTGTGGCGGCGCAGGATCGGCGACGGAGAGGCGCGGGTGTGCGGTGGTGCGCGCGGGCCGGCTGCGGGCCCCGCGGGCCGGGCGGCGGTGCGCGGTGGCGGAGGCCACGTGGCAGCCCATGATTGGCTTGGGGCGGCGGCGCATTTTGTCCGGCCGGACCGGACGTGTCCGGCGGCGCGGGGTGGAAGAAAGCTAGGGTTTATTTGCGCCAGGATTTCGGAGGGGAGCACCTTTTATAGGTAGAGGGAGCTAGGAGAGTCCAAATGAGGTGCAATTTTTAGCCACGCAATCGTGATCGAACGGCCGAGAGGATGGAGGGGGTTTGGATGGGTTTTGGGCCACTTTGGAGGGGTGTTGGGCTGCAACACACACGAGGCCTTTACGGTTCCTCGGTTAACCGTTGGAGTATCAAAAGAACTCCAAATGGCACGAAACTTGACAGGCGGTCTATAGGTGGTGTACCAAGGCCGCTTGGCAAGTCTCAGTCCAATACGAGAATGTTTAACACCTTCTCACGAAAAGAGACAAAAGGGGGTGCCGGAGAACGTAGGAGTGCCAGATTGCAAAACGGATAATGGGGAAAATGCTCGGATGCATGAGACGAACACAAATGCAAATGCGATGCATAAGATGACATGATATGATATGCATGACATTAGCAAAATGCAAAACAAAGACAAGAACCCAACCACGAATCTCATAATTTTGAGCTGAAAATGGCAAGAGTTGTAGTACAAATATGGTAAGTTACATCCGGGGTGTTACAGCTCAAGACCTTCAATGTGAAGCCGAAGATGATCGATGGGCGACACGCAGAATGCGGAGGTGCCACAATAAGCAAAGGCGTCGATGCTCCATGGCCAAGGATTCCTTCCCGGAGGTATCCAACTTATGGCAGTGGGAGTGGTTTTACATCACAGCTCCCCGAAGTACTAAGTGGGTAGCTGTCCCCGCCTTCCATTCGGGACCCCCCGCCGCAACTGGCGTCATGGGTCAACAAAGGGCTAGATTGGGGGCCAGCTAATGATGTGCCGATATTGCAGAGTCGTATCCGAGATCTCCTCAAAAGAGACGTCAGCGTTGTCATGGTAATGCAAGTCATGCTAGTTCATCGGGTTCTACCATGCCAACGTCGATCTCTCCGTATGTGGGAGTTCAATCCGGAAGGACCACGAACTATTTAGCCGTTCTTCGGCATGATGCTCTAAGAGATGTATGTATTGTTCTTTGGATCACGAATAAAGTGTCCGGACACCACCGAGGATGCGGGTCTTCACTGCAACCGTTCGGATGCCCAGGTGAGTAATTCTGCAGCCGAACATGCTGCCTTTTTATGACATCATTCTGAAAAAATCGATCTTGGCTAGGACTGGATAAGAAAGGCGAAGATGATCAGGTGTCCGGCCGCCCTCCCCGAAGGCTCACCGGATCCTGTACTAGCGAGGATGCTTGAGCACACACTTTATCATGTGCCATCAGGGGAAGATAAAGGAAGGGGTAAAGAAGTCGAAAGCGGGCCTCATGCATCACTCATCCAAACCGGGGGAATTAATGTATCCGCGAAGGAGGATAATCGGGGAGAAGAATCTAGAATCCCCTCTCCCCAAGAAGGGAAAAGGACCGCCTCTGAAGGCTTGGAAGCGAAGGTTTCCAAACGAGGGAAAAAACCTTCACCAGGGGTCCCTGCCCTGGAGGGCGTCCTTACCGCACAGTGCCCGCGGGAGGGCCAGCCCTCCATCGAGCTGTAAGTGAACAAGAGTATTTTTAGTAAATATATCCTGCTTTATTTCCGGGGACAATAACCGAGACATACATCTTGAAGGCCGGATCGCAGCCCCTCTCAACAGAGTTCGTCTTCGGGGGATCTTCTTCCAGAGATGATGTAGAGCGAAACGCCTCCCCCAGACTCCCCGCCTCCTGGGGCGGAGGACCTTGAGGTGTCATCACGGAGAATTTCTCCAGATCCGCCAAGGCCCGAAGGTAACCCTTCGGCCACCCGGAGTCCGGAGTATTCGGCTCCCAAGGGGAGCAACGGAAAGAGTCCGGGACTGTCCGGTGCGCAACCGGACGTACTGATGGGTCTTTTGGAGCAAGCGGCTATCTCAGAGGAGCATTGTACTTTAATGAGTATGGTGGTTGAGAGGATCTCATCCACCACAAGTGGGTTGCATGAAGCTTTTACGAGCCTGTTAAGAGGCTTTGAGGTACGCAAAGTAATATATAAGTTTCTTGACGGTACCGCACACGCTAGGTGTACTCTTATACAAATAGTAGCCACTGAGACTCTGGTTGCTGTCCAGAGGCGGCAAACAGAGGATCGTAGTCCAAGGTAATAATCGCGCTGCTTTCATGTGCAGACGGTTGACGGTCCGGTGGCTGGCCGGACTACTGAGTTCATCGGATTGAGCTGACAACTTGACGCGGCAGATGCCGACATTGCGCTTGTGAACAAGCGGCTTGATGAGGCACAGGGTATGTATTTTTGTGACTGCAGATGGGGCTACCACCGTGGAGACCCTTCGGGCGGAACTTGCCCGAGCCAAGGAAAAATCCTGGAGGAGTGACGCGGCCGCCTTAAAGGCGGCCGAAGAGTTAAGAGCCGAACAGGCTGCTCGTCGCCCGAGCGAAGATAAAATAGCCACGATGGTTATTGAGCTAAAGGATGCCGCCGACCGGTATGAGCTTCTCGAAAAGGAAAGCCAAGTGAAAGCGGCGGACCTGGAGAAGGCCATGGTTGCAGCCAAGGAGACCCACTCTAAAATCAGAGCGACGAAGCAGGAGCTTCGTCAAGCCGGAGGTATCACGGCTGGGAAGCCCTTTTTGTTGAGGACGAAGTTCGGAGATCCGAAGTATGCCCCTCTGGATCAATTGTGGAGTGCTGCAGACGCGTATTCGGACCTGGCAATGAATGCTGCTGATGCGACTGCATTTTTCAAAGATAAAAAAGATCATGAAGTGGAGAAGTTGTTCTGGTCGTAGTTCAGAGCTCCAACGCGTCTGCTGCTGTTAAATGAGCAAATTCCCGAGTGGGCTGAGCTCCATAGGTTGTCAGAGCTTGCCATGAGGTCTGTCATGGATCATCTTTGGCCGGAAGGACCAAGGCCGAATAGTTATTTTGGTTTAGTGCAACTTTTCCTTGGTGCTATGCCGCATACCGATGCTATGAAGAGGTCGGCGTCCATAGAGGGTGCGCGGATGGCTCTTGCCCGTGTTAAGACATGCTGGGCAGAGATGGATGCCACCGCTATTGCGAACTGGGGTCCGGCCGTAGGCCAGGTCTCGGCCAAGCACTATTTTGAAGAAGTCCTAGAAGGTGCTCGTTTAATAGAGGGTCAGTGCTCGAAGAGTATTATGTTCGAGTGACATATATCCCCATTTTAAAAACAATGCTTTTTGGATTATAAAGGCTGTGTTTATACTTTCACCTGAAAGTATTATGATGCCTCATGTGCGGTCATTTTATGTATGTATATAACCTAAAAGTTTGCAGTCATCGGCTTCAGCCCCCATGCATATAATGCAAGGGTGTCCGGAAAAGCGCGTATTCACACTTGATCCAACGTCTTGGTCCATGAAGGAGGTAATAGCACGACGAACAAGGCAATCGGACTATATTGCTTTAACACTTTCACTTAGTCATAGGAGTTTGTCAGTGGGGCTACTATATAGCCCCTGGTACTTCCGCGCTTATGCGAATATGGTGCACATACATACATGACCGGGAACCCAGTCCTTCGTTAATGCGGGGGAATCGTGAAGATTCCACTAAGTCCTCGAGTGGTTGACCAATCTCGCACTTTATCATGACAGTCAGTTTTCAGCTTTCTCTACTAAGGTGCTCATCCAGATGAACCAGGGCACAATCGCAGTAGTTCTCCTGGTGCCACCTTAGCCGATAGAGTGGAACGTAAGGCAGCAAAACACAGGAGCCGGGCAAACCCAACTATTGACCAAACACATGATTCGGAGCTGATGCATATAAGGCCAAACTCGCGACGCCGAACACTCCTTAAGGTATTCGGTCTTTACAATGCATACTGGGCTGAGTAACGCCCTCGATAATAAGCCCTGAATTTCCAGGTACGTGCATTAGTCTGACATGACAAAAATGTCAATAACGCCAGCATCCCTCTTGGTTATGTTGAGTATCCTGAGGGTGTGAAGCAACAAGAGACAGTAAAAAGGTTTACACATGGTCGTAATCTAAAAAGAAACCTTTGAACGGGGCCCTATTGCACGTCTGCTCCTGTGTCTCCGTTGTGCCGTATCCTGTAAGGGTGTAGCACGACGATCATCTGTAAGAGAGAAAAGCCTAGGTGAAAGTTTTCGTGTGAAAAATTGGTTACTCTTAATAAACCATTAAAATTCAACCTAAATAAGATCAAGTTGAACTGTAGTCCTTTTTACATGTGGGAAGCCCCTAGCACCGCCCATGGGGGTATATCCATCGACCCAACCTTAGGTTTATCTGAGCTATTACAGCTAGTGGTGCGCCGGACTCGTCTAACCGTGTCCGTGGTCTTGACGACATATCACTTGTTCTGGTTGGGGAAGCCGCTCAGTGTTCGGCTGCCCAAGCCGCCACACATTCTTTCGTGTGTAAGGAACGTTCTGTATTTCCGCTAACTATGATGATGCCACGTGGACCGGGCATCTTAAGCTTAAGATAAGCGTAATGCGGTATTGCATTAAAACGAGCGAAGGTTGTTCTTCCGAGTAGCGTTTGATAGCCGCTTCGGAATGGAGCGATGTCGAAGGTTAACTTTTCACTTTGGAAGTTGTCGGGAGAACCGAAAACAACCTCTAGTATTAGAGAGCCCGTAAAGCGGGCCTCTGGGCCTGGTATTACTCCTTTAAAGGTAGTATTTCTTTGGCTGATTCTTGTCGGGTCTATCCCCATTTTGCGGACTGTGTCCTGATTTATCAGATTAAGACTACTGCCGCTATCCATAAGGACTCGGGTGAGACGGTATCTGTCAATTATTGGGTCTAGTACCAGGGCAGCCGGTCCTCCGTGCCGGATACTAGTCAGGTGATCGCTACGATCAAAGGTGATCGGGCAGGCCGACCAGGGGTTGAACTTCGGGGTGACGGGGTCTACGGTGCATATGTCTCGGAGTGCGTGTTTGCTCCTCCTCTTTGTTATGTGAATCATGTTCACTGTTTTGACCTCTGGTGGCAATTTTTTATGTCCCCCAGTGTTCGGCTGGCGAGGCTCATCCTCGTCTTTGCTTGGGGTCACCCTCCCCTTGTGGTCGACATTTAGCTTGCCAGCTTGCTTGAAGACCCAGCATTCCCTGTTGGTGTGATTTGGCAGTTTGTCGGAGGTGCCATGAATCTGACATAATCGATCTAGAATCTTGTTTAGGCTAGACGGTCCGTCTCTGCTGCCTTAAATGGCTTTTTCCGTTGATCGTGTTGGGAGCCCCTGGATCCGTCATTTACCGCCGTGTTGTCTGGGCTGTCTTCATTGTTTCGATGCTTGCTTTTATTGCGGCGTGGTTTTCCATTGCCATCCCTGACTTCGGATGTGCCCGGGTCGCTGGTGCCGCTACGGGCCAGCCAACTATCTTCGCCCGTGCAAAAGCGGGTCATTAGGCTTGTTAGGGCTGCCATTGTCCTCGGTTTTTCCTGGCCGAGGTTTCTGGCAAGCCATTCGTCCCAGACACTGTGTTTGAAAGCCACTAAGGCTTCGGCGTCCGGGCAATCGACAATTTGATTCTTCTTAGTGAGGAATATGTTCCAAAGCTTTCGAGCTAACTCTCCGGGCTGTTGAATTATGTGACTTAAATCATCTGGATCCGGAGGTCGGACATAGGTCCCTTGAAAATTAGCCCTAAAAGCATCCTCAAGCTCTTCCCAACTTCCAATTGAGTTTTCATGGAGGCTCTTCAGCCAGTGCTGGGCTGGTCCTTTCAACTTGAGGGGCAAGTATTTGATGGCATGGAGATCTTCTCCGCGAGCCATATGGATATGGAGGATAAAGTCTTCGATCCAGACCCTAGGGTCTGTCGTTCCGTCGTATGCCTCTATGTTCACAGGTTTGAATCCCTCTGGAAATTCATGATCCAGCACCTCATCGGTGAAGCATATGGGGTGAGCGGCGCCCCTGTATTCGGATGTGCCGTAGTGAAAGCACAAGTGCTCCCTGGGTGGTTTTGGTAATTAATGTCAACATATCTCTTGTTGGACTGACACTTTTACCTAGTATGTTTCAGATAAGTTCAACAATGGAGTGGCATGGACTAGAGGATGTGGAACCCCTTCAAGATGCTAAGGACAAGGATTGGCTCAAGCTTCAAGATCAAGACTCTACATTTTCTATTTTAGTGATCCAAGATCACATTGAGTCTATAGGAAAAGCCAATACTATCAAGAGGGGATGAGGGGTTGCTTAATGGCTTGCTTGCTCAAAGTTCTTAGTGATATGCTCCAAAACCCTAAACTACCTTCCCACATCCACATATGACCTAAACCAAAAGTCAAACTCGGCCCCACCGATTCTTTCTATCCGGAGCCACTGAGTTCAGTTAACATAGCCACTGCCAGAAACCCTAATCAGTTCGGTCTCACTGATGGGATCTCGGTCTCACTGAGATGGGCTTGCAAACTCTTTGTTACCTGTTGCAATATTTTCGGTCCCACCGAGATATGCAATCAGCCCCACCGAGTTTGCTTGGCCAACTCTCTATTTCTCTTATTACCCAAATCGGTCCCACCGAGTTTGAGTAATCGGTCAAACCGAGTTTTGGTTTTACCCTAACCCTAGCACATCGGTTCCACCGAGTTTAGCTAGTCAGTCCCACCGAAAACCCTAACGGTCACTAGGTTTACTAAATCGGTCCGACCGAGTTTTTCCCTTTGGTCTCACCGAGATTGGTAAATTGAGTGTAACGGTTAGATTTCGTGTGGAGGCTATATATACACCTCCACCCACTCCTCATTCGTGGAGAGAGCCACTAGAACATACCTACACTTCCAATACACATTTTCTGAGAGAGAACCACCTACACTTGTGTTGAGGTCAAGATATTCCATTCCAACCATATGAATCTTGATCTCTAGCCTTCCCCAAGTTGCTTTCCACTCAAATCTTCTTTCCACCAAATCCAAATCCCTTGAGAGAGAGTTGAGTGTTGGGGAGACTATCATTTGAAGCACAAGTGCAAGGAGTTCATCATCAACACACCATTTGTTACCTCTTGGAGAGTGGTGTCTCCTAGATTGGCTAGGTGTCACTTGGGAGCCTCCAACAAGATTGTGGAGTTGAAGCAAGGAGTTGGTAAGGGCAAGGAGATCGCCTACTTCATGAAGATCTACCGCTAGTGAGGCAAGTCCTTCGTGGGCGACGACCGTGATGGAATAGACAAGGTTGCTTCTTCATGGACCCTTCGTGGGTGGAGCCCTCCGTGGACTCGCGCAACCGTTACCCTCCGTGGGTTGAAGTCTCCATCAACGTGGATGTACGATAACACCACCTATCGGAACCACGACAAAAACATCTGTGTCTCCAATTGCGTTTGAATACTCCAAACCCTTCTCCTTACATTCTTGCAAGTTGCATGCTTTACTTTCCGCTGCTCATATACTCATTGCATGCTTGCTTGATATGTATTGTGTTTCTTAAAACTCCACTTAAACTTAAGAATATTAAAAACTGCAACTTTTGGCACTTAGTGTCTAATCACTCCCCTCTAGACACTTCTTCTCGATCCTTTCAATTGGTATCAGAGCTTTGGTCTCCATTGCCTTGGTTTAAACACCATTGGAGGAAGATGGATGTGTCTACTTTGGGGAGTCTTAGACATAGAGTTCCTATTCTTGATGGAGAGTATTTTCGTGAGTGGAAAAATGAAATGCTTGAGATTTTCAATGAATATCATTTGAACAAGTACATTACTAGCCCTTGTGCACCTCATGTTGATCCTTTGCACCCTACCCTAGATGAAGATATTGACATGATTCGCAATCTTAGAACTGTTAATCTTATCACTAGAGGCTTTCCTAGAAACTTGATTGGATGTTTGCCGACTCTTAAGTGTGCCTACACCATATGGAAATTTCTTGAGGAACTCTTTCCTAATTACTCCTTGAAAGATCTAGATGAAATCCTCCATAAGTCTATTGCTTTGATTAAGATGAGTTCCAATGATCCCAAATTTGGTGACTGCTTATTTGAGCTTACTAATCTTACGAGTGCCAAAGGAGATGTTGGAGTCATTAGCAATATCATTTCCAGAGCTATTAGAATTCATAAAGATAACTATAGAAATGATCATTTATCTAATGAATTGCCCTCTCTAGGAATTGATCAATCACAAGATGATGTTGAACATGAATACTCGGATGAGGATGATGATGATAGTGACTATGATCTCGATGATTCAATGAGACACTTTGGTCTTATGGCAAATCTTCGCAGCTACATGGCTGGAGGAAAGGAATGGGTCCTTGATAATGGATGTACTGATCATATGACCGGAGATAAAGACATGTTCCGTGAGCTTGCTGAAAATGACGGCCCTTCGAAAGTATGTCACTTTTGGTGATAATTCAAAGGGTAAGGTGGTTGGCCTTGGTAAGGTGGCCATCTCACATGATAGCTCCATACAAAATGTCATGCTCGTTGAATCTCTTGGCTACAACTTACTTTCAGTATCTAGACTTGCTGATTTCGGTTTCAATGTCCTATTCACTGAAGTAGATTGCCAAGTGTTTCGTAAAGACAATCATAAAATGGTCTTTACCGGTATACGTAGAGGAGATCTTTACATTGTTGATTTCACTAAAAAGGCTCAACCTAAAACTTGCTTAATTGCCAAATCTTCTAAAGGCTGGTTGTGGCATAGAAGACTAGGTCATGTTGGTATGCGAAATCTTGATAAGCTTATTAAAGGTGATCATATGCTTGGAATAAAAGATGTCATATTTGACAAGGATAGACTTTGTAGTGCTTGTCAAGCAGGAAAACAAGTTGGAGGAAGTCACCACGCAAAGAACATCATGACCACAAGAAGACCACTCGAGCTACTTCACATGGATCTCTTTGGTACAAATGCCTACAAGAGTCTTGGTGGTAACTCATTTGGTCTAGTCATAGTTGATGATTTTTCAAGATTTATGTGGGTGCTCTTTCTTGATGACAAATCGCAGGTCCAAAAGATCTTCAAAAACTTCGCTAGGAAGGCCCAAAATCAGTTTGACATCAAGAAGGTTCGGAGCGACAACGGAACGGAGTTCAAGAACGCAAATGTGGACACCTTTCTTGACGAAGAAGGGATTTCACACGAGTTCTCGGCTACGTACACACCTCAACAAAATGGAGTTGTTGAAAGGAAGAACCGGACTCTTATCGAGATGGCAAGAACGATGCTTGATGAGTACAAAACGCCAAAGCACTTTTGGGCGGAAGCGGTTGAGATAGCTTGTCATGCAACAAATCGCTTGTATCTTCACAAGCTACTAGGGAAGACGGCATACGAGCTCCTCACCGGTAACAAACCCCAAGTTGGATACTTTCGAGTATTCAGCTCAAAGTGCTACATTCTTGATAAGCATCGTCGTTCTAAATTTGCTCCTAAATCTCATGAAGGTTTCCTACTTGGTTATGGCTCAAACTCTCACACTTACCGTGTCTACAACAATTTCAGCCGAAAGGTTGAAGAGACGGTAGATGTGAAGTTTGATGAATCTAACGGCTCGCAAGTAGAGCAATTGCCAATTGATGTAGGAGACAAAGACCCTTCGGAAGCAATTCAAGACTTGTCCATTGGCAAGATTCGTCCAACGGAAGTGAAGGAGAGTACCTCGTCCGTCCAAGTGGAAGCTTCTACCTCACGACAAGGTGAACCGAGAGTTGATACGGAAGCATCCACAAGTGGGACACGCCAAGATGAAGAAAACGAGGAAGCGCACCAAGATGAACATCAACAACCCCCTTCTCCGCCAAGACAAGAGAACGACAATGTCAACAATGAAGAAGGCCAAGAAGAAGAACAAGATGAAGAGGATGTTCCACCCCGACCCAAGCAAAAGCTTTCACGATTTCGAGCAAGAATTGCTAAGGATCATCCCGTCGAGCAAATCTACAATGATATCCAAACCGGTAGAATCACTCGCTCTAAAACTCGTTTAGCTAACTTTTGTGAACATTACTCATTCATATCTAGCATTGAACCTATGAAGGTTGAAGAAGCATTGGAGGATCCGGATTGGATAAACGCTATGCATGAAGAGCTACACAACTTTGAGAGAAATCAAGTCTGGACATTGGTCAAGAAGCCCGACAACAACCACAACATCATTGGTACCAAATGGGTGTTTCGCAACAAGCAAGATGAAGATGGACAAGTGGTTCGCAACAAAGCACGTCTCGTCGCCCAAGGCTACACACAAGTTGAAGGTATGGACTATGGTGAGACATATGCTCCCGTTGCTAGACTTGAGTCCATTCGCATCTTACTTGCTTATGCTAATCACCATGATATCACCTTGTACCAAATAGACATTAGAAGTGCTTTTCTAAATGGCAAAATTGAGGAAGAAGTTTATGTTAAGCAACCTCCCGGCTTCGTCAATCCTAAGAAACCTAATCATGTTTACAAACTTCACAAAGCCCTTTATGGTCTTAAACAAGCTCCTAGAGCATGGTATAAATGCTTGACCAAGTTCCTTATTGAAAAAGGCTTTGAAATTGGTAAAATTAGTTATACTCTTTTTACTAAAAGGGTTAATGGATAACTATTTGTGTGCCAAATTTATGTTGATGTTATCATATTTGGTTCAACTAACCCTCATTTTAGTGAGAAGTTTGGAAAGCTAATGTCGGAGAAGTTTGAGATGTCTATGATGAGTGAACTCAAATTCTTTCTCGGTTTGCAAATCAAGCAAACTAAGGAAGGTACCTTTGTCTCTCAAACGAAGTACACCAATGACTTATTCAAGAAGTTCAATATGCAAGAATGCAAAGGTATGACTACACCCATGCCTACTAGTGGACATCTTGATTTGACCAAAGATGGTGAACCGGTTGATCAAAAGTTTTATCGCTCTATGATTGGTTCATTGTTATATCTATGTGCCTCTCATCCCGATATTATGCTAAGTGTGTGCATGTGTGCATGATATCAAGCTACTCCTAAAGAATGTCATCTTAAGGCTGTGAAAAGGATAGTGAGATACCTAATCCATACACCAAATTTTGGCATTTGGTATCCTAAGAGGTCCTCTTTTGATCTTGTTGGCTACTCCAATTCGGACTATGCCGGAGACAAGGTTGATAGAAAGTCCACTTCGGGTACTTGTCAATTCCTTGGTAGATCTCTTATGTCTTGGTCTTCCAAGAAACAAAACTCGGTATCCTTATCCACCGCCGAAGCAGAATACATTGCCGCTGGTTCATGTTGCGCTCAATTACTTTGGATGACCCCAACTCTTAAAGATTATGGAATATATGTGAAACATGTTCCATTGCTATGTGACAATGAAAGTGCTATTAAGATTGCTCACAATCCTGTGCAACATTCTCGAACTAAGCATATTGAAGTTCGTCATCATTTCCTTCGAGATCATGTTGCAAAAGGGGACATTAACCTTAAGCATGTTCACACCGATAAGAAATTGGAGGTAAATTCACTAAACCACTTGATGAGAAAGTGTTTTGCAGGTTGAGAGGTGAATTGAACATCATTGATGCTTCAAACTTGGAGTAGGAACTCCATTTGATACATGCGGGGCATGAGCCTATGACTAATCCTCGATATTTCTCTTATGATGCTATTCATATGTCTTGGATATATTTGTACCTTGCATGTTATCTAACCCATGTAGGTACTTGGTTGAATCTAAATCTATGAGATTGCAACTCACTCACATCTTGAGCAATCTCTACATCACCAAGTCTCTACACAATGGTGGTTGAAGACAAGGAAGCACGAAACCATTCAAACATATCCTTTGGTAAATTCCATTTTGAGTCTCATGATTGTCATTTTGGATACACAAGTGCTCTTCCTTGTAAAGCTAACCCATGTAGGTAGATGAACTCAAACTCCAAGTGGTGCTCCCAACCCTTGATGAACTACATCAACCTTGAGAAACCCACACAAGTTCAACTACATGAACAAGATCAACACCACCACCCAAGGTACGTTACTCCATCTTAGAGAAGCTTTACACCAAGTCATGAGTCAAAGCAACTCGACAAGATGTGAATACATCAAAAGGCTTAAACGAAAAATGGTAATCCCATTTTGAGCTTAAACGATGAGTATGACCTATGATCAAGTGCTCTCACTTGACTCCTAAGTCAATATACTCTAACATAGGTGACTTTGTCACCGACCATTTCTAGATGAAGTTCTCTAGTGTTTCTTCGTGCTTTTGAATTTGCATATTTGTTTCTCCTTTCAAAAAAAACTTCATCTAGAACTTTTAGTTTCTTTTCTTTCCTTTTTGTTCTACATTTTCTGCATCCAATTCATTGCAAATCTTTCAGTTAATTCCTTGCATATCTTTGTGAGATCTGACTTGTCTAGTGAGCTGAGGTGACAAGTGGTTTCACTCTGATGAACTCGGTCACACCGGTTTGTTCTTTTTCGGCCCAACCGAAATCTTTCGGTGCAACCGAAGCCCACAACTCGGAGTCACTGATTCCATCACAGGAAAACCAACTTGCCACTTATTCCTGATTTCTGTTTGCTCCAGCTCCACTCAATGATTCTTGTCCTCTACCAGCATCATATTAGACATGCTGCTTTGCTCTGTGACTCGAGGACCAACCCATTTGTATCACATGTCCATAAGAGCCCTTCTTGGAAATTGATGCCAAAGGGGGAGAGAGAGATCACATCAAAGCTTAATCCTTCCTATAGGGGGAGAAAGAGAGAATACTCAGGGGGAGAGAGTTTCTCAACTAGGAGAAAGTAATATCATCAAATACCCTAGATGCTTGGTGTTCAAGAGGAGAAATGTCGCATGTCTTTAAGAGGGGAAAGACATGTTTGTTTGCTTGCTTTAGCTCAAGCTCTGTTGTTTCCTTTTTTTGTTGCTCTGATTTTCTGTTCCTTATCTTCTCCCAATATCCCATGCAGATTCAGGGGGAGCAAGACATCTAAGGGAAGGAAATATCTGATTTTATTGCATATCTTTACCTTTAGGGACATGTCTATATCCAATGTGGTACTTAGTACCCACTCTACATGTCATCCCAGTCTTGGTTCTCTTGTGGTTTCTCTTGTTTTGCTCTGGTCAGTAGGTGTATCTATGTTATTTAATCTTGTTTGCGCAGGTTCATCCCATCCTAAGCCAACTCAAGACCACAAGGTAAGTATATGCATCTCAGTCATGTGAATGAGAAATCCTTGCTGATGTACATACTGTTTGCAAGAAGGACTCATGAGCATGAAGGTACATTTCTCACATTCACATCATTTGCTCTCATGCATATAGCCAAGATACATGTAACACATTGCTTACTCTGTCATGTCTACGCATTCACATGCTCCTATATTCAATATTCACATGATTGCGTACATGTAGGGGGAGCCTATGCATGTTACATGTCTTTCCAAAGCTTTACTTGCTATTCTCTATATCTTTATCTAAAGCTTTGATGTCTGTTGTCATCAATTACCAAAAAGGGGGAGATTGAAAGCACAAGTGCTCCCTGGGTGGTTTTGGTAATTAATGTCAACATATCTCTTGTTGGACTAACACTTTTACCTATTATGTTTCAGATAAGTTCAACAATGGAGTGGCATGGACTAGAGGATGTGGAACCCCTTCAAGATGCTAAGGACAAGGATTGGCTCAAGCTTCAAGATCAAGACTCTTCATTTTCTATTTTAGTGATCCAAGATCACATTGAGTCTATAGGAAAAGCCAATACTATCAAGAGGGATGAGGTGTTGCTTAATGGCTTGCTTGCTCAAAGTGCTTAGTGATATGCTCCAAAACCCTCAACTACCTTCCCACATCCACATATGACCTAAACCAAAAGTCAAACTCGGCCCCACCGATTCTTTCTATCCAGAGCCACCGAGTTCAGTTAACATAGCCACTGCCAGAAACCCTAATCAGTTCGGTCTCACTGATGGGATCTCGGTCTCACCGAGATGGGCTTGCAAACTCTCTGTTACCTGTTGCAATATTTTTGGTCCCACCGAGATATGCAATTGGCCCCACCGAGTTTGCTTGGACAACTCTCTGTTTCGCTTATTACCCAAATCGGTCCCACCGAGTTTGAGTAATCTGTCAAACCGATTTTTGGTTTTACCCTAACCCTAGCACATCGGTTCCACCGAGTTGAACTAGTCAGTCCCATCGAAAACCCTAACGGTCACTAGGTTTACTAAATCGGTCTGACCGAGTTTTTCCCTTTGGTCTCACCGAGATTGGTAAATTGAGTGTAATGGTTAGATTTTGTGTGGAGGCTATATATACCCCTCCACCCATTCTTCATTCATGGAGAGAGCCATCAGAACATATCTACACTTCCAATACACATTTTCTGAGAGAGAACCACCTACACTTGTGTTGAGGTCAAGATATTCCATTCCAACCATATGAATCTTGATCTCTAGCCTTCCCCAAGTTCCTTTCCACTCAAATCTTCTTTCCACCAAATCCAAATCCTGTGAGAGAGAGTTGAGTGTTGGGGAGACTATCATTTGAAGCACAAGAGCAAGGAGTTCATCATCAACACACCATTTGTTACCTCTTGGAGAGTGGTGTCTCCTAGATTGGCTAGGTGTCACTTGGGAGCCTCCAACAAGATTGAAGAGTTGAACCATGGAGTTTGTTAGGGCAAGGAGATCGCCTACTTCGTGAAGATCTACCGCTAGTGAGGCAAGTCCTTCGTGGGCGACGGCCGTGATGGAATAGACAAGGTTGCTTCTTCGTGGACCATTCGTGGGTGGAGCCCTCCGTGGACTCGCGCAACCGTTACCCTCCGTGGGTTGAAGTCTCCATGAACATGGATGTACGATAGCACCACCTATCGGAGCCACGACAAAAACATCCGTGTCTCCAATTGCGTTTGAATACTCCAAACCCTTCTCCTTACATTCTTGCAAGTTGCATGCTTTACTTTCCGCTGCTCATATACTCATTGCATGCTTGATTGATATGTATTGTGTTTGTTAAACTTGTTAATAAACTCAACTTAAACTTAAGAATATTAAAAACTGTAACTTTTGGCACTTAGTGTCTAATCACCCCCCTCTAGACACCTCTTCTCGATCCTTTCACGTAGTGTTCTGATGGTTTTAGTATTCTGTTTTGATTCTATGCCGGAGCGTGCTTCCTAGATCCGTATATTGACCTGGTCAGACCGGATTTTTTGTGCAAGTCCTCACGTAAATCGTGCACTGACTTATGTTCGACATCGTTAGCCGCCCTATCGCGGTGACGGGGTGGTCGATCCGGCTGATCGGCCATTTTATTTTTCGGTTGTGTGGGCTCTGAGGCCTCGTCATCGAATTCAGGGAGCAGCTTGTCCTTTGGATAGCTCTTTGTGTGGCAACTGCCACCGTACTTTTCTTAGTGTCGAGCACTTTGTTACATCTAGAGTTGAGTGTATTTTGCACGGCTTTAAGCCTTTTCTTCTTCTTCTTCTTTAGACTTCTCACGGAGGCAATAAGCCTTCTATGGAGGTCCTCTTGCTCTAAGTGCCTTTCCGGGATGATGTGTGCATCATCGTTCGGACTGTTCTCCTCTTCGGAGATAGGTAGGTGTGCTTTTCCCTCGGCGTCTCCATGAACGGGCGACGACTCTGTACTATGTTCGGCGTCCGCTGGTCCATCTTGCTCTATCGCCGGGTCCATGTGGTCGCCGTTAGCTTTGTAGTCGACCGGGGTATTATTCCTTTCTGCGCTGTTATCGCTGTTTTTGCCGAGGTGGGATTTGGAGTGGCGTCTACGTTGTCGCTTTGGTTGCTTCTCGAGGGGATTACCCTCTGCTGTGTCTTTCGTTCCTCGTCGTTGTTTTCTTTGGGTGTATGCACCATGTATATATCATGTGATAAAGTGGCTATCCAGCGCCCTGTGGGTGGTGGTTCCTATTCTTCTCCTGCATCGTCGTCCATACCGTTGATGTCTTCGGAGCCGAATTCAAGCATGTCGCTTAACTCGTCGACAATGGCTATTAAGTGGGTGGTGGGTGGGGGATGAATTTCTTCGTCGTCCGCTCCCCACTCCAGCCAGACATAGTTCGGCCAAGGGTCTCCTGACAAGGAGAGTGTAACGCCCCGGACACACCCGCCGGTGGTCGTTACGCCTAGCGGGATCTAGACTGGCCCCACAGATCAATACTAGTCTTTTCTGTGCACTTTGT
The DNA here is from genome assembly GCF_003073215.2 of Triticum urartu. NCBI lineage: Eukaryota > Viridiplantae > Streptophyta > Magnoliopsida > Poales > Poaceae > Triticum > Triticum urartu. The sequence goes on along the minus strand of NC_053027.1, from coordinate 144,723,796 downwards.
CCTCACTCATGCGCACCCGGGAGAAACTTCCCCTAGAGTTGAGTGTATTTTGCACGGCTTTAAGCCTTTTCTTCTTCCTCTTCTTTAGACTTCTCACGGTGGCAATAAGCCTTCTATGGAGGTCCTCTTGCTCTAAGTGCCTTTCCGGGATGATGTGTGCATCATCGTGCGGACTGTTCTCCTCTCCGGAGATAGGTTGGTGTGCTTTTCCCTCGGCGTCGCCATGAACGGGCGACGGCTCCGTACTATGTTCGGCGTCCGCTGGTCCATCTTGCTCTATCGCCGGGTCCATGTGGTCGCCGTTAGCTTTGTAGTCGACCGGGGTATTATTCCTTTCTGCGCTGTTATTGCTGTTTTTGTCGAGGTGGGATTTGGAGTGGCGTCTACGTTGTCGCTTTGGTTGCTTCTCGAGGGGATTACCCTCTGCTGTGTCTTTCCGTTCCTCGTCGTTGTTTTCTTTGGGTGTATCCACCATGTATATATCATGTGATGAAGTGGCTATCCAGCGCCCTGTGGGTGGTGGTTCCTATTCTTCTCCTGCATCGTCGTCCATACCGTTGATGTCTTCAGAGCCAAATTCAAGCATGTCGGTTAACTCGTCGACAATGGCTATTAAGTGGGTGGTGGGTGGGGGATGAATTTCTTCGTCGTCCGCTCCCCACTCCAGCCAGACATAGTTCGGCCAAGGGTCTCCTGACAAGGAGAGTGTAACGCCCCGGACACACCCGCCGGTGGTCGTTACTCCTGGCGGGATCTAGAATGGCCCCACAGATCAATACTAGTCTTTTCTATGCACTTTGTCCTCACTCATGCGCACCCGGGAGCAACTTCCCGCCGGTGGTCGTTACTCCTGGCGGGATCTAGAATGGCCCCACAGATCAATACTAGTCTTTTCTATGCACTTTGTCCTCACTCATGCGCACCCGGGAGCAACTTCCCGCCGGTGGTCGTTACTCCTGGCGGGATCTAGAATGGCCCCACAGATCAATACTAGTCTTTTCTATGCACTTTGTCCTCACTCATGCGCACCCGGGAGCAACTTCCCGCCGGTGGTCGTTACTCCTGGCGGGATCTAGAATGGCCCCACAGATCAATACTAGTCTTTTCTATGCACTTTGTCCTCACTCATGCGCACCCGGGAGCAACTTCCCGGTCGGTCACCCATCCTGACACTACTCCAAGCTGAGCACGCTTAACTTTGGAGTTCTGTCCGAATGGGCTCCCAGAAAAGAAGGAATTCCTTATTGATATGAGTAGTCTATCATCCCTAATGAGCCAGGCCATCACATACACCCCCACTCAGAGGAACCGACGTCCTCGTCGGGCCACAGGAACGTTCCCTCTTGGCACATACGTCTGTGCTTCCAGTCTAGTACATGTGCCATGCCGTGTGCCACGATGGGTCACAAACGTCATGAGCAACATGACCACGCACATGTCCGCAACCATCCGTGTAACCGCGAGGGTCGGCTCTGATACCAACTTGTAATTCCCCGGACACACCCGCCGGTGGTCGTTACTCCTGGCGGGATCTAGACTGGCCCCACAGATCAATACTAGTCTTTTCTGTGCACTTTGTCCTCACTCATGCGCACCCGGGAGCAACTTCCCGGTCGGTCACCCATCCTGACATTACTCCAAGCTGAGCACGCTTAACTTTGGAGTTCTGTCCAAATGGGCTCCCGGAAAAGAAGGAATTCCTTATTGATATGAGTAGTCTATCATCCTAATGAGCCAGGCCATCACAGAGAGAGACCTTAATGAATTTAGCACGTCACCCAAGGGTGAGTGCTGAAAGATATCCGCGGAGGTAAACTCCATGATCGGTGCCCAATCAGATTCGATAGGCACGGACACGGGCGGTTCAGAGTCTGCGACCGGGGATGAATCCAAGAGTCCGGCAACACAGGTCTCATAGGGTGTGAAATCAGTATATGGCTCTATGGCCACTGAGTGTGCGGCCTCCTTGGCAGGGTCTATCCACCCGTCCTCGGACGACACGATATGCTCCGAATCAAGGGCCAGAGTAGCCACATGTGTGATCTCCCGAACACCGTCCGGTGGCAAAGCTAAGTCATGCTCGCCGAGACTGTGCGCCGCACCTGGCATGGGCTCAAATCCTTCGAAGATCAAGTCCCCGCGGATGTCGGTTGTATAGTTTAAGCTTCCAAACCTGACCTGACGACCAGGGCCGTAGCTCTCGACCTGCTCCAGATGGCCAAGTGAGTTGGCCCGCAGTACGAACCCGCCGAATACGAAGATTTATCCGGGGAGAAAAACCTCACCCTGGACCACATCGTTGCCGATGATCGAAGGAGCCATCAAGCCTTATGGTGACGACACAGTGGAACTCTCAATGAAAGCAGCAATGTAAGTGTCAAAACCGGCGGCTCTCGGGTAGGGGGTCCCAAACTGTGCATCTAAGGCGGATGGTAACAGGAGGCAGGGGACACGATGTTTACCCAGGTTCGGGTCCTCACGATGGAGGCAATACCCTACTTCTTGCTTGATTGATCTTGATGATATGAGTATTACAAGAGTTGATCTACCACGAGATCATAGAGGCTAAACCCTAGAAGCTAGCCTATGATTCTGATTGTTGTTGTCCTACGGACTAAACCCTCTGGTTTATATAGACACCGGAGGGGGGTAGGGTTACATAGAGTTGGTTACAAGGGAGGAGATCTACATATCCCAATTGCAAAGCTTGCCTTCCATGCAAAGGAGAGTCCCACCCGGACACGGGACGAAGTCTTCAATCTTGTATCTTCATAGTCCAACAGTCTGGCCAAAGTATATAGTCCGGCTGTCCGAGCACCCCCTAATCCAGGACTCCCTCAGCTATGACTGGGAAGCTTGAAACAATCGAAACCTTGGTCGCTGGAGCTCGAGGCTGGGGCGGATGTGGAAAGGGTTGGCGTAACGAAGCCAGATGGGCCCTAGTCCCTTTATAAAGGCAATAAATATCAAACACCTGCTCCTTGACCTTGAAACCTGCCTATTCGTAAGGAACCATGCCAACCGTACAATTGGAATACCCACGCCCGTGTTGATGACGATCCCGCAATAAGGGGACACGATCTCTTCTTCGACAAGACATGCCAATGAAACTGTGTCTTGGAACGTGGAACGGCGAGCGAGAAAAACGGTTCGATACAATAACCAGGTGGCGACGTGATATCACATCATGGAAAAATTGTCAGCAGATTGGACTCGTGAAGTATTATATTCTCTGCGGTGGCGTGTGGAACTTGTCTTGCAGATCGGCACATGATCTTTGTGTTCGAAGACTGTGTCGGAGTATTTGGAGGTGGAACCCGCCTTGCAATGCCGAAGACAATCTGCGCGCCGGACACCTCGTCATTGAAGCCTGGTTCAGGAGCTACTGAGGGAGTCCTAGACTAAGGGGTCCTCGGGCGTCCGGCCTATTGGACATTGGCCGGACTATTGGGCCATGAAGATACAAGATGGAAGACTTTCTCCCGTGTCCTGATAGGACTCTTCTTTGCGTGGGTGGCAATTGAGGCGGCTGGATATACTATTTCCTTTCTATGTAACCGACTTTGTATAACCCTAGTCCCCTCAAGTGTCTATATAAACCGGAGGGTTTAGTCTGTAAGGACAATCATAATTAGATAGGCTAGAATTC
>NC_053027.1:144275796-144387539 GCF_003073215.2 Triticum urartu | reverse complement strand
TACATTTATAGCTCTAGTGCATCCGTTGCATGGCAATCCCTACTCCTTGCATTAACATCAATCAACGAGAATCTCCATAGCTCATTGATTAGCCTTGTTGATGTGGGACTTTCTCCTTTTTTGTCTTCTCCACATAACCCCCATCATTATACTCTATTCCACCCATAGTGCTATATCCATGGCTCATGCTCATGTATTGCGTGAAGGTTTATAAAGTTTGAGATTACTAAAGTATGAAACAATTGCTTGGCTTGTCATCGGGGTTGTGCATGATGAGAGCATTCTTGTGTGACGAAAATGGAGCATGACTAAACTATATTATTTTGTAGGGATGAACTTTCTTTGGCCATTGTCGGGGGTTTGGTGCGACATATGCCAAAGGATGGCTTATCATGGTGGGGGCAAGTAGAACGTCGCCGGTGCCTGGAAACGGGATGAGGCGAAGACATGCATGCCGGCGAATCTTACCCAGCTTCAGGGCTCTCCGAGGAGATAATACCCCTACTGCTGCTCTGCGGGGTCTCCGCATGATCACTATGGCCAAGTGTTTACACGGTTGCTCCTTGAGCTGTTTCTTGGAGGTAAGAGAGGGCAAGGCTAGCTCTCTCCCTTCTATATGATCTGGTCCAGAGCTAATGGGTTCCAACCCTTTGCATGGGTGCCCTGGGGGGTTTATATAGGCCTACCCCCAGGGGAACAATCGTAATCCGGCTGGACGCGGGCCCAGTCGTCAGTGCCTCTGGCCTCCGTCTTCTCTGTCGACCGCTGGGGCCTGCCGACTGGCCTGGTATGGAGGCGACAGGCCGCGTCCGCCGCGGGCGGGTCTTGCCGGCTGCTGATTACTGTAGCCGTTCTTCTGATGACGCGGGCTTCATCATGAGGTCGTGGCAACAGCCCCGCCGCCTGGCGGGCGATCACTGTTGCCACTCCCCGGCACATCTTGATTAATGGCGTGTGGGCCCCGGGGGAGGGCTCGGCCGACTCCCCCGGGCCGACTCCCAACAGGTCCGACTGGTGGTTCTCCTGCCGTCTCCTAAGGTCTCACTGACTGGTGGGGCCTGCTGCCTCTAGGCCGTACAGACAAGCCATCGTGGGTGCAGGATTCGGTCCTACGGTGCTGATGTCAGGGCTGGCATGGCAACAGTGCCACGCCGCACGGAGATCTTCCGGGGTACGGCGTGCTGTGACCATGCCTGCCCTTGGTGGGGGGCGGGGGTGGGCTTCGCCGTAGCCACGCCCCTGCCTCGCCCCCTTTGATGAGGTCATGGGGTTTGTTGGAGTCGCTGGCCGACTCCCCAAAGCCGGCTTCTCTGGAAGTCATCCCTGGGACTCGGCCGTGAGTGGGCAGTCGGCCGACTTGCCGTCGACTCCTCAGGAGGCGGCTCTTCGTCCTGGGGTCTTGGGGGGCGCAGCCTGCCCCGATGTCTTGAAAGGTTCTGGGGCTCGGGTTGGCCTACCCGTGGCCCATTACTCCGACAATAGTCCCCGAAGCTGGTGAGGCACCGCGGACGATCGGCCAAAAAGCCTCAACAGTTTCTCTTTCCGGGTGCTCAACACATGGTCTTTGATTGACTTCTGCCGGGCCGACTAGAAGGAGTCGGACTTGCTCAACTCGGACTCACTCAATTCCGAATCGCTCAGTATTTCGAACGTCGCGGCGGGATTTAAGTGGCGTGCTAGCTAAGCCTCCAGGCCGCCGCCCGTTCTAGGCCTGTCACGCGATGGCACGTGGCTAGGCCGTCCTGCCAGCGTACGCGCGCGACGGGACAGGCCCATAGGCGGGGCCCGCCACTACCGCGCTTCGGTGCCCGAGTGGATCCGCTGCGGACCCGGTGGATGGTTGGGATTCCCGTGGAGTTACTGCGCGCAGTAACTTTATCGTGGATCGTGGGGGTCGTGGGGTCGTGGGCGCAGTAAATCCCCATGTCCGCCCCCTCGGCTTCGCAGCCCACGAGGCTATAAGTAGGGGGAAGAGGGGGGCACGCGCGCCCCTCCTTCCCACTACTCCTCGTTCTCTTCCTTCTTTGCTCCGCCGCGTGCCCAAGCTCTGGCAAACTCTACGGCGACAGCTCATGATGAGTTCTTCCTCCACCGCCGCGCCTCCCCCAGTGCGCTCCGGCACGTGGGACGGCTCCGAAGTTCATGAAGACCACATCGAGTTCCTCCGCCGGACTCGTCGGCTCCCCGGCGAGGATCGCGTGCAGGTGCGTCTTGCGCCGAAGGGGGAGATTTCCCCCGCACCGCGAGAGGGCGAGCGGGTTATCTTTCGCTCGCACTGCCTATGCGGGTTGGGGCTGCCGGCAAGCAGTTTCTTCCGGTCCTTCCTGGAGTTCTACGGCCTCCAGCCGCACCACCTCACCCCAACGCAGTGGTGCTGCTGTCCGCCTTCGTGGCCATGTGCGGAGGCTTCCTCAGAGTCCTCCCCACTCTCGAGCTCTGGGGGGGAGTTCTTCTTCTCCAAGCTTGGCACCCAGGCTGCGGGCGTGCCGGCTCAGTGCGGCGCTTTCATCGTCGTGCGAAGGTCAGGGGCCGACAATCCCTTCCCCTCCATCTCGCTGATCAAGTCGGTGAAGATGTGGCAGAGATCCTACTTCTACGTCAAGAACGCCTCCGCGAGGGGGGACTGGGTCAACCTGCCGGCTGGGCAACTGCCCAACTGGTCGTACCGGGCCAAGTCGCCGACGCCTGCGGGAGCCGGCGCCATCATGTGACTCCGAGTGCTGATGCAGTCGGAGGGTCTGACTGGTCCGGACCTGCTGGCCGCCTTCGTTTCGCGCCGAGTTCTCCCACTCCAAGGCCGCCCCCATATGATATGCCAGATGAGCGGGCACCGCGACCCGAGTCGGATGTGCACCAAGGACATGCCTCACGAAGAGGTGGCCTTCATGGTGAACTACCTCTCGGACAGCAGGCTCCTAGAGGATTGGCGGTTTGGCAAGGAGCCGTACTCCCGTGCCAACCCCCCGGCCGTGGTGAGTCGCCTTTCCTTCCTTTCTTTGGATTTTCTTCTTTCTTGCCGAGTTTTGTTTTGACCAGTCGGCTTTGCTTAGAATCCCCTCCTCCACCCACCAGCCGGCACCACGGGGCCGGCCCGCGAGTTCCTCGCCGACCGGGCGGAGAGCGACGTCGATGACCCCGATCTGGGGGCGGCGGCTTTGGAGGACGATGCCGAGGGAGGAGGAGGAACAACAGGCGACTTCAGGCCTTCGGCCACTTTCGCCGACTGGCCTGACAACGACGCCGATGGAGAAGTCGCCCCTCACCATCGGCCAGGAGCCAGCCAGCCTGGCGCGGGCTCTTCTGCCGCGCCGGGCGCTCCAGGCGGCGGGAAGAAGCGCAGGGCCGTGCCGACCTTGTTTGGCAGTCGGCAGAAGAAGCGCAAGGGTTCGGCTGCGGCGACCCGGCGGGACGAGGGGGCCGAGAGGGCCATCCACTTCCGTAAGGAAGTGAAGAAGCCGCCATTGGTCTCCACGTAAGTATTCTGTCTTCAAAGTTTTATTCTTTCTTTGTGACTTTGTCTGAGTCTCTGCTTGCCCCTCTTGCTTCAGGGCTCCCCTCTCTCTTGAGAGGGTCGCCGCCGCCTCCGTCATGGGGTCAACTGAGACGTCCGCCACCACTCGGCGGATTGACCCCGCTGCTGACCTCCGGGAGGCGACGGAGCGGCATGCGCAGGAGAAGTGCAACGAAGAAGAGGCCCTCCGCCTGGAGAAGGCGGAGGCCAACAGGGCGGAGGCCTCTGCCAAGAAAAAATTGGCGGAGGCCGAAGCCGCCGCCGCGACGAAGCAGAAGGCTGACGAAGCCGTGCGCCGCCAGTCAGCGGTGTTCGTCACCCCGTTGAACTTTGCGCCGCCGCCTCCAGAGTTTACGAGGCAGACTGGGGAAACCGGCAGGGAGAACCCCGTCGTGGAGAGGGAAGGCGGTGACCCCTCTACACCGGACGTGAACGTTCTGCCGCCGCCTCCGCCGCCATCTGAAGGTGCGCGAGGCAAGCAGCCGGCAGACCCTCCGGTGCCGCCGACTGAAGACGAGGCCGTGGCGAGGCTGCTCCTCCAAGTCGGCTCGCTAACGTGCCGCCGTCTGGAGAAGGCGACTTCAGCGCCCCACCCCCTGGAAGCCGGCACCGCCAGCTCGGCGATCCCAGACGCCGAAGCGACGAGCGTCGTGCCCATTGGGTGGGTGCGAGGAGGCGGCACAGGGCCGCTGAACCAGGCGCTCCTGGACATCCAGGCGAAGCTTCGCGCTGAGGGCGACGCTCTCCAGAGTTGCACCAAGGCATTCCTGGCGTCGCGGGCAGCCGTCCGGGTATGTTTTTTCCCTTTGGTCTTTGTTTTTCTTGTTCCTCTCTGTGGGGGCGCGCCAGCGCACCCACTGGGTGTAGTCCCCGAGTTTCGGGCTGGCTGCTGAGCAGGCAGCCCGGAACTCCAATTGACGAACTTTGGGTATTAACTTTTTGTCTGAAACGTTCATCGCAGGATTACCACAACCTCCGCGTCACTGCCTTCAACCGTAACGTTGAAGAGCTGGGCAAGCGGACCGCCGATCTCTCGGAGAGCCGGAGTAAGTCCTTTTCCTTCTTCGTGGGGGCGCGCTGGCGCACCCGCAGGCTGTAGTCCCCGAGATTCGGGCCGACTGCTGAGCAGTCGGGCCGGATCTCCCCGGCGACCTTCTTTACTGATGACTTGATGCCTGCTTTCTTTCTTCTTCTCAGGGCCCAACGCTGCTCTTCAACAGCAGCTGAGTGACGCCAACTCCTCTTTGCGCGCCAAAGAGGAGGAGTGCAGCAAGCTCGCCACGGAGCGCGATCTGCTGGCCACTCAATTGGCAAAGCAGAAGGAGCTGCTTGTGAAGACGCACATGGAGGCGGAGGAGACGGAAACCGCCCTCCTGGCCGAGTTCGCGAGCGAGCGCTCCTCCTGGTCTGACAAGGAGGCGCTGCTGTCCTCCGGCTTCCACGAGATTGAAGACATCGGTGATGGTGAGTTTCTCGAACCGCTAGCGACCACCGGCCCAAACCCCTGCCTCTGACGCCTCGCCCTCCCCTCGACCTCACACCACCGCCGTGCTTGGCAACTCCCCCAGGCCATCCCTTTAATCCTGGCCGACCTCCAGATCGGGCGCCAGTAGCTCTAGGACCCACATGCCCCTAAGATAAACACCGAGGCGCTGCTTCCCTGGCGTAATAGGAGGACTAGCGCCTGTTACGTCGGGGAATTCTTCTGTTAATTGGGAATCAACTGACCAGGAATTGTAATTCAAGGGGGCGACGGACCTCTAGGTAAGGTGAAATAGTATATGAGGAGAAACCTTGTGCATCGCGAGTTACTAGGAACATCTAGTATCAAGAAGAAGCAGTCAACTAGTGTCTTCTGTGGGATGAATACCGTGCAAGCAGACATATAAGATTTGCATGAATAAGGGAAGAGGAGTACCCTTATAGGTTTCCAGTGTGGTCTCCTCCATATGTCGCGGTGATCTTCTTTTTCTCCCGGGGGAACCGATGTTTTGGAGAACCGTCGATCCTTGGACAAACCCATGGCCAAATTGTTGACTGTGTTGCCGTGGACGTATATCAGCGGAGGGGAAGCAGATCCGAGGTGGCGAAGGACGGCGTAGCAAGAACAGCTCCGGTGCGGTGGAGGGTGGCGAAGTTGGAGCGGAAGCGGTGAGGCACAGGACGTCGTGGTTGAACTGGCTCGGGTATGGATGGCTCGGCCTCAGCTTCAACTACTAGCCGTGGAGGGCATTGCGATTTAGGTTGCGGTGGACGACGACGTCGGGGTATCGGCTCCGGTGTGATGGAGGAGGGCGGCGGTTGATGGGTGGGATGGGGTGGCGAACGGAGGACACTAGGGTTTCGCGGCTGGTGGAGAGGTAGTTTTTGCGCCCACGGAGTACAAATGGGGAATCAGACGGGTGGGCGGGGGGGGGGGGAACCATGTTTCGGTCTAGGATGCGCTTGTTTTTGGCTTTTTTGAATAGAAGATGGGCCGCGCTTGTTTAAAATTTGGGGAAAGTACAAACTTTGCCCCCCTCTTAAATTTCAGACCAACTGCGGGTCGGGGTAGGATGGTAATCCAAGGTGTCCCAAATAGTGGGCGGGAGCGATTTCGGCCACGCGCAGGTGTGCTTAGGCGGCCATTGTGTATGAATGGTTTTCGGAGGCGGTTGCGTGGCGTCTAGATGAAGCTACAAACCTACCCCGGTTTAGACCTTTGGACGTCGGGCCGGTAGGTTTCACGGGTCAGAGTTATTAGAAATGTAATTTCCTTGTGCCACCAAACATTGGTCTCACGTGGTTTCGGGCGAGTAGAGGCTCTTTTGGTGCTTCGTTCGAAATTTTGAAACACAAGCATTCACGTTTAGAGAACTCTTGAACTTTGAGGATTGACCTAAATAGACAACGTTAAATTTGACCTTGTATGTTTGAAAACCTCATTAAATTATCCGCTTCTTTTTGAAATTTTGACACTTGAAAATCCTATAACTACAATTATTTCGGAATGGAGCAGCTAAATTTGAATCTATTTTGTACACGACTACATATGCTATTATGTACAAAATCTGAGCAAAGATTGGTGCCCCCATAATTTAGGTATGATTTACAAATGCCATGATATCAAATTCAAATAATTGAATGGACTTCATGTTGAATTAGATTTTTTTAAACCACCTTAAGTTGAATTCAAATGTATGCTAGTTCATAGGTAACTATTTATAATGTTCATTGTTTAACTTTCATATGTATAATGTGCTTTACACACACAACATGAACTATACTCACGTTTATATTCGATTTCTAAAGTGATGCATTGTATGGAGTTCAAAATACTAACTATGTGGTTCAATTGTGTCAAATAATAACATAGACATGCTCAAATTCGATAGAATCTAGATGTCTGATGGATCAATGACCGTTCCTTACGTGAACTGCAAATATCATGATCCCATCCTAATATTTGGATACAATTTATATATTTATAATCAATGTGTACAGCAGTCTTTTAAGTGTAGTTTCACTCTCCATCGATGGTGTCTCACACATGCTCACACACTCTCTCCCGAGGTGTCTTTCTCGCACACATGCTCTCGATATAACCCTCCCTCCCTCTCATAACCATTTACAACTGTTTTCACTAACCTTTATCACAAGAACTCTTCCTCTCGCAAGCATACACACACAATCCACATCGACCCTTTCTTTATACATAGACCTGCCTACGTGTCTCTTGTACGCACATTATCTATAGGCCTGTCTCTCACGCATTGTCTCACACCTCTCTTCCTAATCGACGAGTATGATTCTAGCAGTGCATTCTGTAGGATGCCCCTTAAAGTTATGTTGGATGAATTGTAATATCAGAGATAAAAGGGGTTACCTTAGTCCGAGAACCTAGGGTTAAAAATCCTAGCCGGCTTTGTCAGTGGACACATAGTCCTTCACAATTATGCTATCTTTGTTTTGTACGACTAGTCATCCATGGGTCTTCCTAAACGCATCACGGGCCGACCAATGTGGCGTAGGACAGAACCGAACGAAGGGCCTCACCTTGACCCACCGGACCTTGATACGTCTCCGACGTATCTATAATTTTTGATTGCTCCATGCTATATTATCTTCTGTTTTGGACATTATTGGGCTTTATTATTCACTTTTATATTATGTTTGGGACTAACCTATTAACCGGAGGCCCAACCCAGAGTTGTTGTTTTTTTGCCTATTTCAGAGTTTCACAGGAAAAGAATATCAAACGGAGTCCAAATGGAATGAAACCTTCGGGAACGTGATTTTTGGAACGAACATGATCCAGGAGACTTGGACCCTACCTCAAGCAACCAACAGGGAAGCCACGAGGTAGGGGGGCGCGCCTACCCCCTAGGCGCGCCCTCCACCCTCATGGGCCCCCTGTTGCTCCACCGATGTACTCCTTCCTCCTATATATACCTACGTACCCCCAAACAATCAGAAGTGGAGCCAAAACCCTAATTCCACCGCCGTAACTTTCTGTATCCACGAGATCCCATCTTGGGGCCTGTTCCAGAGCTCCGCCGGAGGGGGCATCGATCACGGAGGGCTTCTACATCAACACCATAGCCTCTCCGATGATTTTTGAGTAGTTTACTGTAACACCCTCGATGCGGCTATATCTCCCACGTGTTGAAGCACGACTTAGAGGCATAACCGCATTGAAAGCAATGTCGCAAGTGAGGTAATCTTCACACAACCCATGTAATACATAAGGGAAAGAGATACATAGTTGGCTTACAATCGCCACTTCACACAATTACATGAATAAAACATTACATCATCCATGTACAATCAAGGTCCGACTACGGAACCAAAATAAAAGAAGACTACCCCAAATGCTACACAGATCCCTGATCGACCCCAACTAGGCTCCACTACTGATCAACTAGAACGAAACAACACAAAGGACAAGATCTTCATCGAGCTCCTCCTTGAGCTTGGTTGCGTCACCTTCTCGGTAACATCGGCACCTGCAAACTGGTTTTGGAAGTATCTGTGAGTCACGGGGACTCAGCAATCTCACACCCTCGCGATCAAGACTATTTAAGATTATAGGTAAGGCAAAGGTATGAGGTGGAGCTGCAGCAAGCGACTAGCATATATGGTGGCTAACATACGCAAATGAGAGCGAGAAGAGAAGGCAAAGAACGGTCGAGAAACTATGATCAAGAAGTGATCCTAGAACAACCTACATCAAATATTACTCCAACACCATGTTCACTTCCCGAACTCCGCCGACAAGAGACCATCATGGTTACACACGCGGTTGGTGTATTTTAGTTAAGATCAACTTCAGGTTTTCTACAACCGGTAACTAACAAATTCCCATCTGCCCATAACCGCTGGCACGGCTTTTGAAAGTTCAAATCCCTGCAGGGGTGTCCCAACTTAGCCCATCACAAGTTCTCACGGTCAACGAAGGATATTCCTTCTCCCAAGACAATCCGATCAGACTCGGCATCCCGGTTACAAGACATCCTCGACAATGGTAAAGCAAGTCCAGCAACGCTGCCCGAATGTGCTGACAAATCCCGATAGGAGCTGCACATATCTCGTTCTCAGGGCACACTCAGATGAGACATCCTACGAGTAAAACCAACCCTCAAGTTGCCCCGAGGTGGCCGCGCAGTCTACTTGGTCGGACCAACACTCAGAGGAGCACTGGCCCAGGGGGGGTTAAAATAATGATGACCCTCGGGAGTGCGACTCCCAAGGGAAAAGAGGCTAGGTGGAGAATGGCAAAACCAATGTTGGGCATTGCTGGAGGAGTTTTATTCATGGAGAACTGTCAAGGGGTTCCCATTATAACCCAACCGTGTAAGGAACGCAAAATCCGGGAACATAACATCGATATGACGGAAACTAGGGCGGCAAGAGTTGAACAAAACACCAGGCATAAGGCCGAGCCTTCCACCCTTTACCAAGTGTATATATGCATTAATTAAATAAGAGATATTGTGATATCCCAACAAAATATCCATGTTCCAACATGGAACAAACTCCAATCTACACCTACAACTAACAACGCTATAAGAGGGGCTGAGCAAAGCGGTAACATAGCCAAACAACGGTTTGCTAGGACAAGGTGGGTTAGAGGCTTGGCATAACAATATGGGAGGCATGATAAGCAAGTGGTAGGTATCGCAGCATAGGCATAGCAAAAGAGCGAGCAACTAGCAAGCAAATATAGAAGTGACTTCGAGGGTATGGTCATCTTGCCTGAGATCCCGCAAGGAAGAAGAACGAGTCCATGAAGAAGACAAACGGACGAAGCCAACGGATCCTCACAAACGCGACGTTAACGGAACTAACCCTAAGAAGCAACACCGGAAAGAAGCAAACAACATAGTAAATAACCAACACATAAACATGGTATGATGTACAATCAAGTATGATGCATGTCCGGTTTAAATATGCATGGCATGGCAAGGGGCAGAAACAAAATTACAAGTTAAGTGGAGCTCAATATGCAACGAGTTGCATATTGACGAAACACCACATCAATTATTTAGTTCGATCTCGTTTATGTACCCAACAATATTAAATGTTGATTAGCATGGCAAGGGGTGAAGCAAAACAAAACTACCTATCTAGGCAAGTTTAAATGAGGCCGGAAACAATGAACAACAATTCCGGTAAATCCCCATATGCATATTTTAGATTTGGTGCTGTTCTGCCCTAAACCCAATTTTAGAGTTGTTAAACATACAAGATGAGTGCACCATGTTAAACTAGGCATTTTTCTACCCCATCTACATATAAAGTTTATTAAAATCCGAGTTACAATTATTTAGTTATGAAATAAATCATTTTAGCATGACATAGAGCAAAACAAGTGCAAACAGCAATTTATCCATCTCAAACATGCATGAAAGTTGGATATTGTGAAACTAGACAAGATTCTAAGCAACTTTCATATGTAAATCATTTTAATATGATCCATGGTTATTAAGTTATTATATGCATGATCTACAAGGGGTTTTCTATAAAATAGCAAAACATGGGAAAAAGGTAAAATCGCAACAGAGAAAAAAAAACACTATCGGGCTGAAACGGAACACGGCCCAACAGTGCACAGGGACAATCAGTGGCTGGGCTGAGGCTCACTATAGGCCTTGGGCCGTATCCGGCGCGACTGGACCTTGGTCAACGAGGCGAAGAAGAGGCGGCCCAAGCGCATGGAGTGGTCGAAGTTAACGCCTGAGGCGCGCATTCCTCCTCCCGCTCAAAGCAGGGGATGTAGGGGCGAAGCAGGGGCTTGCGGGCGGCGCAGGTGGTGTGGCGCGACGCCCTGGAGACAGGGACGAGGCCGAGGACACGAGGCGCATCGGATCCGGCCGGTGGGAGCCCATCTCCGATGATGGTGGTGCTGGCTGGAGCTCCTGTTTGAGGCAAGGACAGAGATAGAGCAATAAAATCAGAGAAGCAGAATGGAAAAGGAGAAGAAGAGAGAAGGCGAGTGCGACGGGCGCGCGAGGAGGAGGCATCGGGCGCGCTGGCGACGCGGAGACGGCTGGATCCGGGCGGCGAGGCGCTGAATCCCCACTTGGCCGAGGCAGGGAAGACCGGCGATGAGTTCTCTGGGGCTTCGGCCGTCCATAGTGGTGAGGCTCGCCGGCGATGAGGCGAGGTAGAAGGGGTCTGTCTGTGTGGGGGACGCCCCGGATCGAGCGGGAGGAGCTCGGGTGCGGCGCCGAAAGGGCTCAGTGGCGTGGGGAAGAAGAGCCTGGCTTGCTCCAGCGAGAAAAGGGGGAGGCCGCGGCGAAGCGACTCCGACAGGCTGGAGTCGAGGTAGCTCATGGATCCGGCCGGTCTCGAGGAGCTCCGGGCGGCGCAGAAGCTTGAAGTGGAAGCCATGGCGCTCGACGGCGGCGTTGGTCCATGGCGGCGGTGGTCGAGGTGGAGGCCTGCGGCGGCTTCCATGGCGTGCGGAGCACCTGTACATAGAAGAGAGAGGATGGATGAGAGGCAGAGGAAGCCACGGGAGGGAAAATGGAGGGAGGAGGAACAAGGGAGAGAGCACGGGGTCGGCCTGGTGGTGGCTTCGGTCGCCGGCGAGGGCAGTGGCTCAGGGTCAACGGTGGGAGCAGCGACGAGGCAGCGGGGTGCTCGGGCAAGACCGAGACCAGAAGGAGGAGGCAAAGGGGATTGAATCAAAGAAAAAACAAAGGAGGCACTGGATTGGGCGATGGGGATCCCAAGGAAGATGCGTCGGTGGCGCGACCAGACAGGCTCCCTAGGTTTTAGGCTTTGATCTGATTTGGGTAGGGGTTGGTCTATATATAGGGAACAAAAGGATTAGGTTTGGACCCTCCGATCAAAATCGGACGGTTTCAGATAAATAGGTTAGGTAGCCCAATTAAGAAAACAGAGATGTTTTGTAGATGTTTGGGGATGATCCGAACACAACGATGGCAACTGTCCGGGTTGGGTCCGGGGCAGCTTTCGGACGCGCGCGAGGAGGGCCGCGGGCTGACAAGAGAGTTTAGGTAGGGCATGATGGTGAGTGGGTAGTGGGCTGTGCAGAAGGCCTCAGGCTGAGAGAAGAGAAAAGAGAGAGAGGCCCGGCGACTGTTTTCGGAGACCGAAAACGTCCGACGTTTGACCGACTATATTGTCGCTATAGTTAATCGTTTGGGCGTCAAACGATCTCCGAAGGCGGTGAAACTTGGCAGGCGGCCTACCTACACTACAATAAGACCGCGCGCCAACTTTCAACCCATTCCGAGAACATTTTCCGGCCACTTATAAAATACTATTTCGGACATGCCGCAGGCACGTGCAAGTGTGTCTGGGCTCAGAACAGACAACGGAAAGAACGAGGAGACCGAGACGGATGCAAGTTTTGAAAACATGATGATGCCATGCGGATGATGACATGGCAAGATACAACACGCAAGCAAATGACAAGGCAACAACAGCGAATAACTGAAAGACACCTGGCACATCGGTCTCGGGGCGTCACAACACTCCACCACTACAAGAGGATCTCGTCCCGAGATCTAAAATGGCACCGGAGGGAAAACGGAAGAGAGAGAGAAGAGGTAAAACTAAGTTGCTTCTTTGACAAATGAGTGAAACCAAAGAACCTTGAAAAGGTTAAGCCATTTCGAGAAAAGAGTACAATGGAGATGAACGCAGTTGACAATCTTCGTCAGAAAAGAGGAGCAAGGGAGAACAAATTCGTATAGCACTCCGGTTGAAAAGAGGTGCACGACTTGATAAGAATAAAGAACTTGAGAAAAGGACCCAACACTCCGGTTAAAAGGATAAGCACGAAAAGAACATGATCTTTGACCAAACGAGATGATGGGTGAAAAGAGCAACATCACAAAGCTTCCGGAACAAAAGAATAGAAGCGAGATCGTCGGAACAAAAGAACGGAGAAGAAAAACAACATCTTCTACCCTAAATGAGCTTGCAAAAGCATCTTTAGGAGAAGGTTCGAACGGAGTTGTTGGAAAACCAACAACAAAAAGAACAAGGTTGTAGTGGGCTTATGGATAACATCTCAAAACAATGAGGTGAAATTCTGCCACTAACGGAAACAATAGATTAGATTGATATCAAGAAGGAGACGATAAACTTATTCACCGGAAGGATAAAAGAAGAACTTGGGTCCTTTATAAACACCATAAATAGCAACAATCCTTAGGGAAGGCTTTAGGTGAAACATGACACCAGATAACTCCAACGAAGAGGTTGGTGGATTTAAAATACCTCATTCTTAACAACATGTGAATCAAGAAACATGAACTCAAATTATCAAGAATGACATAATGCCACCTCCAATGATACAGAAAAAAGAATTGCACTCCGGATAGCAAGATGAAGAATGCTTGAGCTCCTCTGAAAAGAATCTTGATGAACACTTCGAGAATGAATTAAATCCTTGATGAAACCATCATGTAGAACCTTTATGAAGAACTCTGGTAACAAAGGATAATGAGAAGAAAGAGAAGTTGAAAACACAAAGTGAAACCTTTGTACCGATTTAGATGAATCTCCATGGTGAAATAATTGAAAAAGGTTGGAACTCTGGGAAAAAGAGAAGATGAAAACAATAGAAATCAGGAATTTGATGAGCCTCCGGAATAGGGAATTGAGTTCACTCGATGGAACAAGAATAAGAATTACATTATGCTTATCCTTCACCAATTAAATTGATGACAATAAACGGATTTGACATATTACTTATTGTCACGGAAAATATTAAGAGAGATGTAGCACAAACTTGAGAAGGTCTTCAACGAACCATCGTTAGGACTGACCACGGATAAATTGATAAGTAAGAGAAATCTTGAACGAACCACCGTTAGAATTAAAATGAATGAAGTAAAGAGATGAATCACCGGTAAGAATTAGAGAACGAATCCGGATACTTGAGGGAATTTAGATACAAGAGAACGAAGAGATCATGAAATGATTAGAGGATATTTGAACGATGCACCGGTAAGATTGGAGAATGATAACTGAAAGCTGAGAATGAATAAACCTGAATTGTTGGACTCCGGATAATCAAATGAGAAGACTCTTGAATTCTCCGGATGGGTGAAAAGAATTCTCACAATCGAAAAAAACAATTATAAGAGGATGGCATTAAGCTAGAACCACAAATCTTGAAGAGATTGGAGTAAGATAAGGAGGAAAAACTCTTCTTTGGTCTTCAAATGTTGAGACTGACGACGAGAAACACCACCAGGAATTATTGAGGCACTCCGGAATGAAGAATGGAAAGGATGAGCCAACGATGAAAAGAATTTGAAAGATCTTGTACAAATACATATGACTGATGATGAATCATTCTTATGTCAAACTTTGGAAAGAATTTAGGAATAGCTCCGGTGAAAATTATAAAAGTCAGGTAAGATCCTGGAAAAAGACTTGTGGGTTAGGGCCCACTCAAAAGAAACACTGTTGAAAAGATTTTAAAAGAGAGGTTGCACTGGTTGAATTAAATGACTTGATTAAGATAACAATCTCGAAAGAGCTTGAACGAAAGCAGAGTGTAAGCACGAATCTTCTGAGATATCTTCGACACTCCGGAACAAATGAATAGTGAGGAGTGGATGATTACGAGGTGCACCGGTATGATAAAACATTTGACACGAGGAAAGGGATATGATCAACAAAGCTTGAATTGGTTCCACCTAAGAAGAAAGAAAATGAATAATGATGAACATGAGGTTCCGTTAGGATCTTCATGAGAAACACCGGGTAAGAACATTGAAAGAGAGGAGTAAAGAGGCTTCACATCCATAAGATGGATACTTGATAAAGAAATTCGAGTCCTTGAAGAAACAACGGTGGGCGGGTGGGAAAACAAAGACACTTTGGGACGAATGAAACAAACACCGTTGACAAGAACTGATAATTGATCTTACAGATGGGGAGAATGATTGGGTCGTCTCGAAGAGAAACACGTCGGTTGAAAAGAATTGACATGACAATCTCGATTATCGAGAAGGATTATTATTCACATCGGAGTATGAGAACACCATTTGGGGAAGGTATGGAATCAACATTTGACTTCGAAGCAACTCGAATACCAAAACTAAGAACAAAAACAAAGGATTGGCTTGCAGAATAAGCCAGAACAAATATATGATAGATATTTCATCCGAAGTTTTCGTGGTGGGGCCTACACGGGCTCGATCGTACAACACCATCATGTACAAGGCAGTGCACATGACAAAGGAAGCCTCCCCGAGTCGGCATATCCAAGGACTCTTTAAGACACAACGAGACCACTATAAAACCAACCGTGGATAGGCGGACCACTAGACGTCGAACCCCAATTTCATATCATCCATCTGTTGGAAAGATATCCTAAGAGCTACTTGAATTCCCACTTATAAACTCCCGAAATTTTCCGTTTATGCAATCAGGTGTTGGGGATACCGGGGAAGCATAATATCTCACCCAAAACTAGCAAATCCTACATCCAACGGTATCCATCCTTCAACACATAACCAAGAAACCTTCAAAAATCGTTTACCTCAACCTTCGAAAAGCATCTGTTATACAAGTTATGGCAATACTCCCAAATTCCCGCCCCAGTACTAGGTGGCGTCGAGGTTATCTCACCAACAACTGCATAAAAGAGATTTTCGATGTTGGCGAAACTCAGGTATTCCAAAATCTCGGCGATAAAATTGTGACGACAACACCTCGGAGCTCAACTCCCCGGGACACTGCCACAACCCCTAAATGTCAGGAGGCACCAAGAACAATGCTCTCGTCACAAAACCATCGGAACGATTCCAAGATACCCGTGTGATCCTAAATTTTTTTTAGTGAAATTTGAGAGGAGAAGAGTCAAAACTCTACGTCAGGATGCCTCACCAGAGCGACGAAGGGGCTGAGGAGTAAAAAGAATTCCTAACTCTCCAATATATATAATCCTAATGACTCAAAACATTTCTTTAGACTCAACAACGCCAGCGATTCGATCAAGCAGGGGGCTCCTAAAGTCGGGGAAGACTCTGATTACCAACTTATAACGCCCTCGATGCGGCTATATCTCCCACATGTCGAAGCATGACTTAGAGGCATAACCGCATTGAAAGCAATGTCGCAAGTGAGGTAATCTTCACACAACCCCATGTAATACATAAGGGAAAGAGATACATAGTTGGCTTACAATCGCCACTTCACACAATTACATGAATAAAACATTACATCATCCAGGTACAATCAAGGTCCGACTACGGAACCAAAATAAAAGAAGACTACCCCAAATGCTACACAGATCCCCGATCGACCCCAACTGGGCTCCACTACTGATCAACTAGAACGAAACAACACAAAGGACAAGATCTTCATCGAGCTCCTCCTTGAGCTTGGTTGCGTCACCTGCTCGGTAACATCGGCACCTGCAAACTGGTTATGGAAGTATCTGTGAGTCACGGGGACTCAGCAATCTCACACCCTCGCGATCAAGACTATTTAAGCTTATAGGTAAGGTAAAGGAATGAGGTGGAGATGCAGTAAGCGACTAGCATATATGGTGGCTAACGTACGCAAATGAGAGCGAGAAGAGAAGGCAAAGCACGGTCGAGAAACTATGATCAAGAAGTGATCCTAGAACAACCTACATCAAACATTACTCCAACACCGTGTTCACTTCCCGGACTCCGCCGAGAAGAGACCATCACGGTTACACACGCGGTTGGTGTATTTTAATTAAGATCAACTTCAGGTTTTCTACAACCGGACATTAAAAAATTCCCATCTGCCCATAACCGCGGGCACGACTTTCGAAAGTTCAAATCCCTGCAGGGTGTCCCAACTTAGCCCATCACAAGCTCTCACGGTCAACGAAGGATATTCCTTCTCAGGCAAGAGTGGAACAAAACACCAGGCATAAGGCCGAGCCTTCCACCCTTTACCAAGTGTATAGATGCATTAATTAAATAAGAGATATTGTGATATCCCAACAAAATATCCATGTTCCAACATGGAACAAACTCCAATCTTCACCTGCAACTAACAACACTATAAGAGGGGCTGAGCAAAGCAGTAACATAGCCAAACAACGGTTTGCTAGGACAAGGTGGGTTAGAGGCTTGGCATAACAATATGGGAGGTATGATAAGGAAGTGGTAGTTATCGCAGCATAGGCATAGCAAAAGAGCAAGCAACTAGCAAGCAAAGAGAGAAGTGATTTAGAGGGTATGGTCATCTTGCCTGAGATCCCGCAAGGAAGAAGAACGAGTCCATGAAGAAGACAAGCGGACGAAGCCAACGGATCCTCATTAACGCGACGTTAACGGAACTAACCCGAAGAAGCAACACCGGAAAGAAGCAAACAACATAGTAAACAACCAACACATAAACATGGTATGATGCACAATCAAGTATGATGCATGTCCGGTTTAAATATGCATGGCATGGCAAGGGGCAGAAACAAAATTACAAGTTAAGTGGCGCTCAATATGCAACGAGTTGCATATTGATGGAACACCACATCAATTATTTAGTTCGATCTTGTTTATGTACCCAACAATATTAAATGTTGATTAGCATGGCAAGGGGTGAAGCAAAACAAAACTACCTATCTAGGCAAGTTTAAATGAGGCCGGAAACAACGAACAACAATTCCGGTAAATCCCCATATGCATATTTTAGATTTGGTGCTGTTCTGCCCTAAACCCAATTTTAGAGTTGTTAAACATACAAGATGAGTGCACCATGTTAAACTAGGCATTTTTCTACCCCATCTACATATAAAGTTTATTAAAATCCGAGTTATGGTTATTTAGTTATGAAATAAATCATTTTAGCATGACATAGAGCAAAACAAGTGCAAACAGCAATTTATCCATCTCAAACATGCATGAAAGTTGGATATTGTGAAACTAGACAAGATTCTAAGCAACTTTCATATATAAATCATTTTAATATGATGCACGGTTATTAAGTTATTATATGCATGATCTACAAGGGGTTTTCTGTAAAATAGCAAAACATGGGAAAAAGGTAAAATCGCAACAGAGAAAAAAAACACTATCGGGCTGAAACGGAACACGGCCCAACAGTGCACAGGGACAATCAGTGGCTGGGCTGAGGCTCACTATAGGCCTTGGGCCGGATCTGGCGCGACTGGGCCTTGGTCAACGAGGCGAAGAAGAGGCGGCCCAAGCGCATGGAGTGGTCGCAGTTAACGCCTGAGGCGCGCATTCCTCCTCCCGCTCGAAGCAGGGGATACAGGGGCGAAGCAGGGGCTTGCGGGCGGCACAGGTGGTGTGGCACGATGCCCTGGAGACGGGGACGAGGTCGAGGACACGGGGCGCATCGGATTCGGCCGATGGGAGCCCATCTCCGATGATGGTGGCGCTGGCTGGAACTCCTGTTTGAGGCAAGGACAGAGATAGAGCAATAAAATCAGAGAAGCAGAATGGAAAAGGAGAAGAAGAGAGAAGGCGAGGGCGACGGGTGCGCGAGGAGGAGGCATCGGGCGCGCTGGCGACGCGGAGACGGCTGGATCCGGGAGGCGAGGCGCTGAATCCCCACTTGGCCGAGGCAGGGAAGACCGGCGAAGAGTTCTCTGGGGCTTCGGCTGTCGATGGTGGTGAGGCTCGCCGGCGATGAGGCGAGGAAGAGGGGTCTGTCAGCGTGGGGGACGCCTCGGATCGAGCGGGAGGAGCTCGGGTGCGGCGCCGAAAGGGCTCAGTGGCGCGGGGAAGAAGAGCCTGGCTTGCTCTAGCGAGAAAAGGGGGAGGCCGTGGAGAAGCGACTCCGTCAGGCTGGAGTCGAGGTAGCTCATGGATCCGGCCGGTCTCGAGGAGCTCCGGGCAGCGCAGAAGCTTGAAGTGGAAGCCATGGCGCTCGACGGCGACGTTGGTCCATGGCGGCGGTGGTCGAGGTGGAGGCCTGCGGCGGCTTCCATGGCGTGGGGAGCACCTGTACATAGAAGAGAGAGGATGGATGAGAGGCAGAGGAAGCCACGGGAGGGAAAATGGAGGGAGGAGGAACAAGGGAGAGAGCACGGGGTCGGCCTGGTGGTGGCTTCGGTCCCCGGTGAGGGAAGTGGCTCAGGGTCGACGGTGGGAGCAGCGACGAGGCAGCGGGGTGCTCGGGCAAGACCATGACCAGAAGGAGGAGGCGAAGGGGATTGAATCAAAGAAAAAACAAAGGAGGCACTGGAGTGGGCGATGGGGATCCCAAGGAAGATGCGGCGGCGGCGCGATCGGACAGGCTCCCTAGGTTTTAGGGTTTGATCTGATTTGGGTAGGGGTTGGTCTATATATAGGCAACAAAAGGATTAGGTTTGGACCCTCCGATCAAAATCGGACGGTTTTTGATAAATAGGTTAGGTAGCCCAATTAAGAAAACGGAGACGTTTTGTAGATGTTTGGGGATGATCCGAACACAACGGTGGCAACTGTCCGGGTTGGGTCCGGGGAAGCTTTCGGACGCGCGCGAGGAGGGCCGCGAATGCGGTGAAACTTGGCAGGCGGCCTACCTACACTACAATAAGACCGCGCGCCAACTTTCAACCCATTCCGAGAACATTTTCCGGCCACTTATAAAATACTATTTCGGACATGCCGCAGGCGTGTGCAATTGTGTCTGGGCTCAGAACGGACAACGGAAAGAACGCGGAGACCGGGATGGATGCAAGTTTTGAAAACATGATGATGACATGCGGATGATGACATGGCAAGATACAACACGCAAGCAAATGACAAGGCAACAACAGCGAATAACTGAAAGACACCTGGCACATCGGTCTCGGGGTGTCACATTTACCTCAGACCTTCGGGTCCATAGTTATTAGCTAGATGGCTTCTTCTCTCTTTTTGGATCTATTCGATATAATCTTCTTTTGCGGTGTGTTTGTTGAGACCGATGAATTGTGGGTTTATGATCAAGTTTATCTATGAGCAATATTTGAATCTTCTCTGACTTCTTTTATGTATGATTGGTTATCTTTGCAAGTCTCTTCGAATTATCAGTTTGGTTTGGCCTACTAGATTGATCTTTCTTGCAATAGGAGAAGTGCTTAGCTTTGGGTTCAATCTTGCGGTGTCCTTTCCCAGTGACAGTAGGGGCAGCAAGGCACGTATTGTATTGTTGCCATCGAGGATAACAAGATGCGGTTTTTATCATATTTCATGAATTTATCCCTCTACATCATGTCATCTTGCTTAAAGCGTTACTCTGTTCTTATGAACTTAATACTCTAGATGCGTGCTGGATAGCGGTCGATGTGTGGAGTAATAGTAGTAGATGCAGGCAAGAGTCGGTCTACTTGTCTCGGACGTGATGCCTATATACATGATCATACCTAGATATATTCTCATAACTACGCTCAATTCTGTCAATTACTCAACAGTAATTTGTTCACCCACCATAAAATACTTATGCTCTTGAGAGAAGCCACTAGTGAAACCTATGCCCCCCGGGTCTATATTCCATCATATTAATCTTCCAACACTTAGTTATTTTCATTGCCTTTATTTTACTTTGCATCTTTATCATAAAAATACCAAAAATATTATCTTATCATATCTATCAGATCTCACTCTCGTAAGTGACCATGTAGGGATTGACAACCCCTTATCGCGTTGGTTGCGAGGATTTATTTGTTTTGTAGGTGCGAGGGACTCCGCGTAGCCTCCTACTGGATTGATACCTTGGTTCTCAAAAACTGAGGGAAATACTTACGCTACTTTGCTGCATCACCCTTTCCTCTTCAAGGAAAACCAACGCAGTGCTCAAGAGTAGCAAGAAGGATTTCTGGCGCCGTTGCTGGGGTAGTCTACGCAAAAGTCAACATACCAAGTACCCATTACAAACCCTTATCTCCCGCATTACATTATTTGCCATTGGCCTCTCGTTTTCCTCTCCCCCACTTTACCCTTGCCGTTTTATTCACCCTCTATCTCTCTATCCTCCCTCTCTTTCTCTATTTGCCTCTTTTTTGCCTGTTCCTCGTTTGCTTGTGTGTTGGATTTCTTGCTTGTCACGATGGCTCAAGATAACACTAAATTGTGTGACTTTAACAATACCAACAATAATGATTTTATTAGCACTCCGATTGCTCCTCTTACCGATGTTGAATCTTGTGAAATTAATGCTGCCTTGCTGAATCTTGTCATGAAAGATCCGTTTTCCGGCCTTCCTAGTGAAGATGCCTCTACCCATCTAAATAGCTTCGTTGATTTGTGTGATATGCAAAAGAAGAAATATGTGGACAATGATATTGTTAAATTGAAGCTATTTCCTTTTTCGCTTAGAGATCGTGCTAAAGCTAGGTTTTCGTCTTTGCCTATAGTATTGATTCTTGGAATAAGTGCAAAGATGCTTTTATCTCTAAGTATTTTCATCCCGCTAAGATCATCTCTCTTAGAAACGATATTATGAATTTTAAGCAACTTGATCATGAACATGTTGCACAAGCTTGGGAGAGGATGAAATTAATGATACTGATACGTAATTGCCCAACACATGGTTGGAATTTGTGGATGATTATACAAAAATTTTATGCCGGATTGAATTGTGCTTCTAGAAATCTTTTAGATTCGGCCGCGGGAGGCACTTTTATGGAAATCACTTTAGGAGAAGCTACTAAACTCCTAGCTAATATTATGGTTAATTATTCTCAATGGCACACTGAAAGATCTACTAATAAAAAAGTGCATGCGATAGAAGAAATTAATGTTTTGAGTGGAAAGTTGGATGAACTTATGAAATTATTTTCTACTAAGAGTGTTTCTTCTGATCCTAATGATATGCCTTTGTCTACTTTGATTGAGAATAATAATGAATCTATGGATGTGAATTTTGTTGGTAGGAATAATTTTGGTAACAACGCGTATAGATGAAACTTTAATCCTAGGCCTTATCCTAGTAATTCCTCTAATAATTATGGTAATTCCTACAACAATTCTTATGGAAATTTTAATAAGATGGCCTCTGAATTTGAGACTAGTGTTAAGGAATTTATGAATTCACAAAAGAATTTCAATGCTTTGCTTGAAGAGAAATTGCTTAAAGTTGATGATTTGGCTAGGAACGTTGATAGAATTTCTCTTGATGTTGATTCTTTAAAACTTATATCTATTCCTCCTAAGCATGATATCAATGAGTCTCTCAAAGCCATGAGAATTTCCATTGATGAGTGCAAAGAAAGAACTGCTAGGATGCGTGCTAAGAAAGATTCCTTTATAAGAGCGTGTTCTTCTAGTTTCCATGATAATAAAGATGAAGATCTAAAAGTTATTGATCTGTCCCCTATTAAATCTTTGTTTTGCAATATTAATCTTGGTAATGATGGGACTGGATATGATCCACCTTTACCTGGAAGGCGTTCCAAAAATTCGGAGTTTTTAGATCTTGATGCTTAATTTTATAAAAGTGGGATTGAAGAGATCAAAACTCTAGATGTCAATGAACCCACTATTTTGGATTTCAAGGAATTTAATTATGAAAATTGCTTTTTGATAGATTGTATTTCCTTTTTGCAATCCGTGCTAAATTCTCTCCATGCTTATAGTCAAAATAAAGCTTTTACTAAACATATCATTGATTCTTTGATGCAATCTTATGAAGAAAAACTTGAGTTGGAAGTTTCTGTCCCTAGAAAACTTTATGATGAGTGGGAACCAACTATTAAAATTAAAATTAAAGATCATGAATGCTATGCTTTGTGTGCGTTGGGTGCTAGTGTTTCCACGATTCCAAAGACTTTGTGTGATTTGTTAGGTTTCCGTGATTTTGGTGATTGCTCTTTAAACTTGCACCTTGCGGATTCCACTATTAAGAAACCTATGGGAAGAATTAATGATGTTCTTATTGTTGCAAATAGGAACTATGTACCCGTAGATTTTATTGTTCTTGACATAGATTGCAATCCTTCATGTCCTATTATTCTTGGTAGACCTTTCCTTAGAACGATTGGTGCAATTATTGATATGATGGAAGGAAATAATATATTCCAATTTCCGTTAAGGAAAGGCATGGAACACTTCCCTAGAAACAAAATTAAATTACCTTATGAATCTATTATGAGATCCACTTATGGATTGCCTACCAAAGATGGCAATACCTAGATCTATCCTTGCTTTTTATGCCTAGCTAGGGGCGTTAAACGATAGCGCTTGTTGGGAGGCAACCCAATTTTATTTTTATTCCTTTATTTTTGATCCTATTTACTAATAAATAATTTATCTAGCCTCTATTTTGGTTGTGTATTTTGTGTTTAATGAGTGTTTGTGCCAAGTAGAACCGTTAGGAAGACTTGGGGAAAGTCATGTTAATCTTGCTGTAAAAAACAGAAACTTTAGCGCTCATGAGAACTGCTGCCATTTTTATTTGGAAAGTTATATTTACTTAATTCTTTTTGAAGATGATTAATAGATAAATTCCTCACGTCCAGAAAGTTATTTTAGAATTTTTGGGGTTCCAGATCTTGCGCTAGCTACAGATTACTACAGACTGTTCTGTTTTTGACAGATTCTGTTTTTCGTGTGTTGTTTTCTTATTTTGATGAATCTATGGCTAGTAAAATAGGTCATAAACCATAGAGAAGTTGGAATACAGTAGGTTTAACCCCAATATAAATAAAGAATGAGTTCATTACAGTACCTTGAAGTGGTGTTTTGTTTTCTTTCGCTAACGGAGCTCACGAGATTTTCTACTTTAAGTTTTGTGTTGTGAAGTTTTCAAGTTTTGGGTAAGGATTTGATGGATTATGGAACAAGGAGTGGCAAGATACTAAGCTTGGGGATGCCCATGGCACCCCTAATATAATCTAAGGACACCAAAAAGCCAAAGCTTGGGGATGCCCCGGAAGGCATCTCCTATTTCGTCTACTTCCATCGGTAACTTTACTTGGAGCTATATTTTTATTCACCACATGATATGTGTTTTGCTTGGAGCGTCTTGTATGATTTGAGTCTTTGCTTTTTAGTTTACCACAATCATCTTTTCTGCACACACCTTTTGAGAGAGACACAAATGATTCGGAAATTATTAGAATACTCTATGTGCTTCACTTATATCTTTTGAGTTATATAGTTTTGCTCTAGTACTTCACTTATATCTTTTAGAGCACGGTGGTGGATTTGTTGATCTCTCATGATTCACTTAGATTATTTTGAGTGTCTCAAAAAGCATGGTAATTTGCTTAAATAATCCTAATATTCTAGGTATTCAAGATTAGTAAAAACTTTCTTATGAGTGTTTTGAATACTAAGAGAAGTTTGATGCTTGATGATTGTTTTGAGATATGGAGGTAGTGATATTAAAGTTTTGCTAGTTGAGTAGTTGTGAATTTCAGAAATACTTGTGTTGAAGTTTGCAAGTCCCGTAGCATGCACGTATGGTAAACGTTGTGTAACAAATTTGAAACATGAGGTGTTCTTTGATTGTCCTCCTTATGAGTGGCGGTCGGGGACGAGCGATGGTCTTTTCCTACCAATCTATCCCCCTAGGAGCATGTGTGTAGTGCTTGGTTTTTGATGACTTGTAGATTTTTGCAATAAGTATGTGAGTTCTTTATGACTAATGTTGAGTCCATGGATTATACGCACTCTCACGTTTCCATCATTGCTAGCCTCTTTGGTACTGTGCATTGCCCTTTCTCACATTGAGAGTTGGTGCAAACTTCGCTAGTGCATCCAAACCCCGTGATATGATACGCTCTTTCACACATAAACCTCCTTATATCTTCCTCAAAACAGCCACCATCCCGAGATATATTGCCATGCAACTTTCCACCATCCCGTTTATCATGACGCGTTCATCATTGTCATATTGTTTAGCATGATCATGTAGTTGACATAGTATTTGTGGCAAAGCCACCGTTCAAAATTCTTTCATACATGTCGCTCTTGGTTCATTGCATATCCGGGTACACCTCCGGAGGCATTCATATAGAGTCATACCTTGTTCTAGTATCAAGTTGTAATCATTGAGTTGTAAATAAATAGAAGTGTGATGATCATCATTTAATAGAGCATTGTCCCAATAAAAAATAAAAAAAAAAGAGAAAGGCTAAATAAAAAAAGAAGGCCCAAAAAAGGGACAATGCTACTATCCTTTTTTTCCACACTTGTGCTTCAAAGTAGCACCATGATCTTCATGATAGAGAGTCTCTTGTTTTGTCACTTTCATATACTAGTGGGAATTTTTCATTATAGAACTTGGCTTGTATATTCCAACAATGGGCCTCCTCAAGTGCCCTAGGTCTTCTTGAGCAAGCAAGTTGGATGCAGACCCACTAGTTTCTTTTGTTGAGCTTTCATACATTTATAGCTCTAGTGCATCCGTTGCATGGCAATCCCTACTCCTTGCATTAACATCAATCAACGAGAATCTCCATAGCTCATTGATTAGCCTTGTTGATGTGGGACTTTCTCCTTTTTTGTCTTCTCCACATAACCCCCATCATTATACTCTATTCCACCCATAGTGCTATATCCATGGCTCATGCTCATGTATTGCGTGAAGGTTTATAAAGTTTGAGATTACTAAAGTATGAAACAATTGCTTGGCTTGTCATCGGGGTTGTGCATGATGAGAGCATTCTTGTGTGACGAAAATGGAGCATGACTAAACTATATGATTTTGTAGGGATGAACTTTCTTTGGCCATTGTCGGGGGTTTGGTGCGACATATGCCAAAGGATGGCTTATCATGGTGGGGGCAAGTAGAACGTCGCCGGTGCCTGGAAACGGGATGAGGCGAAGACATGCATGCCGGCGAATCTTACCCAGCTTCAGGGCTCTCCGAGGAGATAATACCCCTACTGCTGCTCTGCGGGGTCTCCGCATGATCACTATGGCCAAGTGTTTACACGGTTGCTCCTTGAGCTGTTTCTTGGAGGTAAGAGAGGGCAAGGCTAGCTCTCTCCCTTCTATATGATCTGGTCTAGAGCTAATGGGTTCCAACCCTTTGCATGGGTGCCCTGGGGGGTTTATATAGGCCTACCCCCCAGGGGTACAATCATAATCCGGTTGGATGCGGGCCCAGCCGTCAGTGCCTCTGGCCTCCGTCTTCTCTGTCGACCGCTGGGGCCTGCCGACTGGCCTGGTACGGAGCCGACAGGCCGCGTCCGCCGCGGGCGGGTCTTGCCGGCTGCTGATTACTGTAGCCGTGCTTCTGATGACGCGGGCTTCATCATGAGGTCGTGGCAATAGCCCCGCAGCCTGGCGGGCGATCACTGTTGCCACTCCCCATCACATCTTGATTAAAGGCGTGTGGGCCTCGGGGGAGGGCTCGGCCGACTCCCCGGGCCGACTCCCGACGAGTCCGACTGGTGGTTCTCCTGCCGTCTCCTGAGGTCTCACTGACTGGTGGGGCCTGCTGCCTCTAGGCCGTACAGACAAGCCATCGTGGGTGCAGGATTTGGTCCTACGATGCTGATGTCAGGGCCGGCATGGCAACAGTGCCACACCGCACGGAGATCTTCCGGGGTACGGCATGTTGTGGCCATGCCTGCCCTTGGTGAGGGGCGGGGGTGGGCTTCGCCGTAGCCACGCCCCTGCCTCGCCCCCTTTGATGAGGTCATGGGGTTTGTTGGAGTCGCTGGCCGACTCCCCAAAACCGGCTTCTCTGGAAGTCGTCCCTGGGACTCGGCCGTGAGCGGGCAGTCGGCCGTCGACTCCTCAGGTGGCGGCTCTTCGTCCTGGGGTCTTGAGGGGCGCAGCCTGCCCCGATGTCTTGAAAGGTTCTGGGGCTCGGGTTGGCCTACCCGTGGCCCATTACTCCGACAGCCATGTTATTTTGAGAAGACATAATTGCTTAGTTAGTATGTTGAAGTATTATTATTTCTATGTCAATATTAAACTTTTATCTTGAATCTTTCGGATCTGAATATTCATGCCACAATTAAGAAGAATTACATTGAAATTATGCCTAGTAGCATTCCACATCAAAAATTCTGTTTTTTATCATTTACCTACTCGATGACGAGCAGGAATTAAGCTTGGGGATGCTTGATACGTCTCCAACGTATCTATAATTTTTGATTGCTCCATGCTATATTATCTTCTGTTTTGGACATTATTGGGCTTTATTATTCACTTTTCTATTATTTTTGGGACCAACCTATTAACCGGAGGCCCAGCCCAAAATTGACGTTTTTTGCCTATTTCAGAGTTTCCCAGAAAAAGCATATCAAATGGAGTCCAAACGGAATGAAACCTTCGGGAATGTGATTGTTGGAACGAACATGATCTAGGAGGCTTGGACCCTACATCAAGCAACCAACAGGGAAGCCAGGAGGTAGGGGGTGCGCCTACCCCCCCAGGCGCGCCCTCCACCCTCATGGGCCCCCTCTTGCTCCACCGACGTACTCCTTCCTCCTATATATACCTACATACCCCCAAACAATCAAAAGAGGAGCCAAAACCCTAATTCCACCGCCGTAACTTTCTGTATCCACGAGATCCCATCTTGGGGCCTGTTCCGGAGCTCCACCGGAGGGGGCATCGATCACGGAGGGCTTCTACATCAACACCATAGCCTCTCCGATGATATTTGAGTAGTTTACCTCAGACCTTCGGGTCCATAGTTATTAGCTAGATGGCTTCTTCTATCTTTTGGGATCTCAATACAATGTTCTCCCCCTCTCTCGTGGAGATCTATTCGATATAATCTTCTTTTGTGGTGTGTTTGTTGAGACAGATGAATTGTGGGTTTATGATCAAGTTTATCTATGAACAATATTTGAATCTTCTCTGAATTCTTTTATGTATGATTGGTTATCTTTGCAAGTCTCTTTGAATTATCAGTTTGGTTTGGCCTACTATATTGATCTTTCTTGCAATAGGAGAAGTGCTTAGCTTTGGGTTCAATCTTGCGGTGTCCTTTCCCAGTGACAGTAGGGGCCGCAAGGCACGTATTTTATTGTTGCCATCGAGGATAACAAGATGGGGTTTTATCATATTGCATGAATTTATCCCTCTACATCATGTCATCTTGCTTAAAGCGTTACTATTTTCTTATGAACTTAATACTCTAGATGCATGCTGGATAGCGGTCGATGTGTGGAGTAATAGTAGTAGATGCAGGCAGGAGTCGGTGTACTTGTCTCGGACGTGATGCCTATATACATGATCATACCTAGATATTCTCATAACTATGCTCAGTTCTGTCAATTTCTCAATAGTAATTTGTTCACCCACCGTAAAATACTTATGCTCTTGAGAGAAGCCACTAGTGAAACCTATGACCCCCGGGTCTATCTTCCATCATATTACTCTTCCAACACTTAGTTATTTTCATTGCCTTTTATTTTACTTTGCATCTTTATCATAAAAATACCAAAAATATTATCTTATCGTATCTATCAGATCTCACTCTCGTAAGTGACCGTGCAGGGATTGACAACCCCTTATCGCGTTGGTTGCGAGGATTTATTTGTTTTGTGTAGGTGCAAGGGACTCGCGCATAGCCTCCTACTGGATTGATACCTTGGTTCTCAAAAACTGAGGGAAATACTTACGCTACTTTCTTGCATCACCCTTTCCTCTTCAAGGGAAAACCAAAGCAGTGCTCAAGAGGTAGCAGACCTCACGCGGAGACACACGCTCTGCCCCCAAGTCTCGTTATCTTCTCACATCCACACATACCAACACAGATACCACACACAAAAAAATATTTTCCTGGTGCCTCTATCCACTCCCCCTTGCATATACACACTCAAGGGAATCTCTCGCCATGACGCCACATTCGTTTCTCTCTCTAGACCACTCTCATTTCTCGTGCTATCTCGCCCACGCCCCCCGCCGGCCCCTCTATCCATGCCTCTCTCTCTCGAATACATAATACACACACATACCCCTCTAGGCCCTGCCAAATGCATCAACTACACATTCACACATGTTACATCCCGTACCCCATTGATCTAAAAAGCCCTCTCTTCACGTTTACTTCGCATACAACATTCCTTTTGAATAAAGTGTGACCAAAAAATTATTTTAGAATTTCTACATATATACGACATTACAATGTTATATGGAGGAGTATGAAGACTAATTTGCATTGCATGGTGCCCACAATGATGTTTATTTCGCACTGTGAATTTGTATATTTTTATACTATATATAAAGTTAGTCATAATAAAGTGAAATGAAGAGAATCTTTCTCTCCATCGCATACCCCCCCCCTCTACGCCCCTTTCACGTACGCACACAAACTATCTCTAGGTCCTTAAAGTAAGCCCCCAGCACATTCACACATGTTTCATCTTTCTCTCGCGATATATACAGTGACAATCATTGTATTTGAAGCGAAAGCACGATATGTACATTGGACTTCAGAATCCACTCATTACGGTCACCATTTACATTTTGTGGTTATTATATGGTCACGGGCTCACCGTACAACTCTGTATTTGCTCTAGACACGACAAGTTGACCAGCTAAACTCTCCACATGGCACCTCTAGTGTTGCATCACATTATCTCACTACCATCGGGCCCACCTGTCGGCTTGTATCTACTCTACATCTACACTCTTATAAAATACACTCTTATAAAAATAGAGTTGGTGATGATGGTGTGTCTGCCATCCTGCAATATAGGTCGTCCAATTTATATCTGACTGATAGGAAAGAAACTATGGCAATTTTGCAAAAAGGTACCCACACACCTCTCCACATTTGCAAATAAGGCCTTCCCTCGTTCATCCTTTTCTCTCACAAGATAAACTAGTCATGCAAATGCATCTTGATGTTACGTGCAACGCACAGGCATCTTGCTAGTAAGAATGAAAACAAACGACAAAAAATATTGGATGGTGGTTTGGAGTCATGACCATGGGCACAGCGAACAAGGTGGCCTTATATTCGTATGCTGAGCCGTCTGTTTTAACACACAAGAGCTGGTGTGGTGATTATACACACACGCACGCATGCACATGAACTGCATGCACACAACACTCACACGAACACATGCACCCACGCACGCACGCAACACTCACACGTACACACGCAGCCACACACGCACGCAACACTCACACGCACACACGGATGCATGCATGCACACACCAGTACACCACATGACCAACACACACTCTCACGCTCAAGTGCTCAACCTACACGTGCATGCGCACACATCAGGCCCTGACAGACACATACACAACCTGGTGATTCCCGCGCACGGGTTGGAGTCTTGTCGCGCCTACGTAAATTTGCATTTATCTGACCTTTTCCCTATGCGATCTGACAGGTGGGACCCACAAGGAACATGGTCAATTTAACTAGTCAACATGGTGCCATGCAGACTATTTGGCCGGTCAACAGAGTGCAATCCGATGCTGAACCGTGGGCAAGTGACCCTATAATCACTGTAAAACGTATATAGTGACCGTAATCAGCTTATTCTGAAGTTCGGTGAATGTATTACGCTTTTCTCTCTATAGGCCCTCCAAAACTACATCTCTACATGTTCTCGCATGTTACATGTAACAACACTACTACTACACTCTAACACAATAAATCATATGTGTTTTTAGTTTTAATAGATATTGTATTGTTACTTAATTATTCAGTTTGCATACATTAAAATTCCCTTTGAAATGTATGGCCAGTATCATATACCGCGCGGGAAAAATCCCGCCCTTTCCTGTTTAATCAGGTTTGTATCGATGGATCGTGCGAAATAGCAAAACTATAGTACTATACAGTACAAGTGACAGTTCACTAGGCCATTGTGTCGTGTACTCCTCCGTCGTAAGAGTGGAGCACTCACTTTCATAAATCTTCTAGTCCCTTTGGCCGACATGTGGGACATCAAGCTACCGGGTCCATGTGCCATACTGGAATACAATGCAGAGCAGCCAGGGTGAAGCACCCAGTCATGGCGCCGGCGTAGTAATGAGCAATGAGGCATCAAATCACAAAGCTGCACCTTTCCCACAGTTAAGTTGGAGGGACGAAGTAATAATGCTAAAAAATAAGTTGGAGGGATGAAGGAACCATCATTTCACTCGTTGCTGAATCCGCTTCTCCCTCATCTTCTTCAAGTTAACCACGTGTTGCTTCTACTGTTGTTCTGCCTCATGTGGGACGCGGATCGGCTTGGTAAAGCACTGACACATGGGACCACATGTTAGCAAACTGCCAGGACAACGTCCTCTAAAAATAAGAAACCTCCCCCGCCATCCGTGCGGCAAAATCACCTCCTTTTTACTAATCTTGATTCTATAAATTTTTAGATCAATATAATTGAGATTTGTATAGATAGCACACAGGAGCAAAATCAAGTGGTACGGTTAAGGGCATCCACAATGTGTAGCCAAATGTGAAAATAGCTTTTGGCATCGTGGGAACCATTGTGGATGGTGTTGCCAAAGCCAAAAGGATGGAAACGAAGCACCCTGATTGGTTGATTGAAGGAATAGAAAAATGCAATGTCTCTCCTCTTTCTCCCGTGCTTGGACGCATGTACATTATAGAGCACATAGTCTACTCCCCTGTCCCTTCTATCACAAATCACAAAGCAGTGAGGCATCAAATCACAAAGCACGGATGAAGCAACCATCATTTCACTCTTCGCTGACTCCGCTTCTCCGTCGTCTTCTTCGAGAAACCATCTCACCGCACTAAGCTGGACGGACAACGCTATTGTGTACTAGTAGTAGTAGTACGTTTATGCGTCCTTTGGTTCAACGGACTTCCTGGATGCAAATAAGGCGGTTGTCTCGGCTTGCAGGCGGCACTTGTGAACAACTTACCATGGTCTCTCTCAATGGTGTTCTCCGTCGAATGCACTTCGCCAAACCACAACGTTCGAGATATTGTCAACGTCACCGCAATGGGGAAGGAAGTCAAATATAATATTTACTACCTCCTTTTTTTGTACACAAGGCCAGTATATCAAAATTACAATTTGCAAAAGGCCACTAACAGTAATCAAGGAAAACTTGATGGGTTTTTTACCCTTGCTTTATAGTTGTGCATCCAGCCCGGGAGTGATGACAGACCAAACGCATGCATGCAGATGACTCCATGCATATTAAGAGCCATACATTTCTCTAGGTCCTTGCATGCAGGGGTAAAATTGTCCAAAATAATGCACAGGGTGGTTTGCTTGGTATGCGTGCGCCGTGTTATACGCAAACTAAGAAAGAACGGAGGGAGTATACTAGAAACCAAGGACATTAATATCCCCTGCATGCATGCGGAAGTGAGAAGGTTGGTTTGCATGACGTTGCATTAATCAAGTGATGAGGAGTGATATGGTTAGCTCTTTGGGCTTTGCAGAAAAAAATACGCATTAATTGACACGTGAAACGAGGATTTGTATCGATTAATCCCGCGAAGGAAAACCCCGCCTTTCTTTTTTAACAGTAGTACTCCTAATACGTACTTATCCTGTTTGGGTCTAGGCCTTACATTGCCATACTTCGCCACACATTTTGCCAAGCTTGCCTAAAGTTTTCAAAATGAAAAGGAGGTACACTTGCGCACGGCTGTCGCGGTCGCACCGCACCCTCACACGGTTGCTCCTGCACGCCGCGGTCGCACCGCACCCTCACACAGTCGCTCTTGCACGCCGCAAACCCAACCAAGGGAATGCACCCTCACTGACACGTGCTGTTGCATGTGAACAAACAAAACACAGCCATCCTACCGCCGACACATAATTTTCGTTCATAGAGTATGTTTATCCAACCGCATCTTGGGGAGTATCCATACGGCCCGTCCGGTGGTCTATTGGGGAAGAAGAAGAGGTGAGGAAGAAGGGTTAGGAGACATAGGATATTCATCCAA
The DNA here is from genome assembly GCF_003073215.2 of Triticum urartu. Taxonomy (NCBI): domain Eukaryota; kingdom Viridiplantae; phylum Streptophyta; class Magnoliopsida; order Poales; family Poaceae; genus Triticum; species Triticum urartu. Next base: position 144,354,784 of record NC_053027.1, on the reverse strand, counting down.
CCGCCTGAAATGGTAGACTGACCCAAGTCAGGCGACTTGCATAACAATATATGTTTTTACACAGCAAAAGATCCATAAAAACAACAACATAAAGAAAAACTATCACTGCTCATGGAACAAGACGACCTCGTCGTCTTTGGCTGCCGGCGCGAACCAGCCATAGCTGCCGACATGTGTCTCCGCACCGTGGTTGTCCTCAGCCTTCAGCTACTCGTTCACACGGTTCAAGTCGAGGACATCAAGTTCCACCTGCAGGAGGGCCTCGATGGCAGCGGCATCCGCGTCGAGTCGAGCCTCCACCGCCTGGTTCAAGTCCAGGACGCCCGGATCCTCCTGCAGGAGGGCCTCGATGAGAGCGGCATCCGAGCGCTCCACGTTGAGTTGAGCCTCTGCCGCCCGGTTCAAGTCCAGGACGCCTGGTTCCGCCTGTAGGAGGGCCTCGACGGCAGCGGCATCTGCACGCTCCACCTCAAGCTAAGCCTCCGCCGCCCAGTTCACATCCACGACATCCGGTTCCACCTGCAGGATAGCCTCAATGGTAGCGCCATGCGCGTGCTGCGTGTCGAGTTGAGCCTCTGCCTCCAGGTCCTCCTGTAGTATCGCCAGGTTGACTCGCTGGTCCGCCTACACCATGGGGGACTCGGACGCCGGCACGAAGTCGACGTCCGTCGTCTCATACCCATCGGGGGCCTTCTGCGCCGCGACCTCCGCAATGAACATTGGATTGGCTTCCTCCTCCTTGTAGCTTGGCTCTAGAGAACTCGGGGATTGGCCCGCCGCAAAGCAAGCTTTGGAACAGAGGTCTGTGGCGCGGACCGTCGCTGCAATTTCTGTGCGGCACTCTAGCGTTAGCATCTTCTAGTACGTGATCTTGCGGCGCACCATGGCTTTCTGGCAAACTAGGGGACGCTTGATGCGGGCTAGGGGATCGAAAGGTGGGGGAAGGGGCTGGGGATTAGGTGTGGTTTTACGGCAGTGGCTGGCGTAGGCCGAGCAGCGAAGGTTTTGGTGTGAATAGTGGTTCCGGTGACGACCGGTCAATCGGTTTTGACTATACATTGCTCTTGTCGCGTTCGCATTGCAGCCCGTCAAGCCGGACCCTCCATGTCGCTCACCGAATGGAGCACGCTTCGTCTTGCGTTTTTGCTCGCTTGTGGGACCACAGTTGAGAGCAAACCGACGTCCCTCCCCCTCCCCCGCCCGCGTCATTTTACTACCACTCCCTCCGTATTATGCGAATAAATAAAAACAGATGGAGTATACTACGGATGAGGATACCCTGACGTGGCTGAACCCATTGAGTAACTGACATGTGGGGCCTACCAAGCATGGGGTCCACCAGTAAGTGACCAAAAGGGAGGGTAAGGCAGGGATACCTACGTCAGAGGATCCACTTCCACTACTAATCCCTCCTTCCATTTACTATACAGGGCCTAATGCATTTTTCGAGGCTAACTTTGACCAAATGTTAGGGTAATAATATATGACATGCAACTTACACAAAGAATACTCCCCTTACTTTTTCACATATCTCTCCTCCACATAGGCCCTATATAAATGGAAGGAGGGAGTACTACTATGAGCACTGCATACTCTAGTACAAATGTTGTCATTACTCCACTAGTACTATTGGATAGGGAGCTTAAAAAAGTCGACTGGCTATACGTAGAGAAATCCTAGTAGGAAGAGCATGCGCGAGAACAAGCACATTCACGTGGTTGAAAACAAATTGGAAACCATCTCACGTACAAATCTAGGAGTACTTACGAATCTAACGATATTGATTGGGCATTGTTGAATGTTGATACTTTTTTTATCAAAGTAGAGATACTTTGACTACACATAAAACTTATATGTAAACTAGAAAGGATAGGAGGGAGTATATTGTACGTTCAAAAACGAAACGAACATTGAATACCCTTTATATATGATTTGCGGATGCTATGGTCACCGATTCAAAATTTTGAATCCGCCTTAGGTATCACACATGCCCCCACTCGTTCTCTCTCGATTTCATCTCGGGGTCTGGAGGTCAATTGAAAGAGGACTAGGGTGGGTACAATAAATTCAGTTCGCTTATGAACATACAATATACTCCCTCTGATCCCCACGAACCCCCCGCGCCCCCCCCCCCCCGCAGGTCATTTCTAGCATAGAAGCAGACCAAACCTTTATCTCCTTGCACGACATGCAATTGATCTCTGAACATCAATCGATCTCGTCAACATGTGTCGAGGCATGAACCGAATGGGATGCCAAAACTAAGACGCGAAGCAACACGTAGTGGAGGCAAAGTGAAACTTTAAACAAACCATTTGTTTGTATGCATGTCAGACAAATTACAAAACATTGGAAATACAAGCATGGTCGAGGCCCACATGCGAATGATACTCGGTGGAATGTTCAAATGAGGCATCCGCGAGGATGGACTCGACCGGAGGGCGACATGATCGATGCAGAAGATGGTTGGAGAGGAATGAGAAATAAACAAACGCCACATGATTATACTTGAACGACTCAAATAAACAATAAGTTGTCTCGCTTGGCCTACATAGTGAAATGCCTAATGTGCAACACGGAGCACTGACGCTCGAATATGGTCGGGAAAATAGGGAAACCGACATGTGGAGCACACCTGTCGGGACGACGTAGTGTAGACTAGTCCAATGGAGGATCTGGCCCACGACCTCCTCGCCACCGGCAACCATTCATGTGGGTCGTGGGGGCCAACAACGTGGCGCAGCTCCAGCACTGCCTCTGGACACGGCGACCGCGGTGAGCAACACGCTCATTGTCGCTAGACACGGTCGGTTTCAGTGTGCCGAGGGTGGCGTTAGTGCGGTGCCACGACCAACAGTATGTTTGATTTGTGCCCAAGGTTACCCCATCAAAGCATTGGGTAGCCAAAATTTTGGTTGAAGTTTTGGTTGCCCGTGATTTGGCCGACATTGGCAAGAAAAATGAACTAGAGTTGGCTAGAGTTCATTGGTGTGCCAAAAAAATGGCAACCATCCAAACAAAGACCAATCTTCGGGTCATGGCCAAAATTTTGGTAAGGTGCACTTTGGCCATAATCCAAACACACCCCAACACCCGGCTCGTCGAAGATGCACGGGGAGCCCGGACGCGTTCGCGGAGTGGTGTAGCATGGCCAACTGCATCCTCAGGACCTGAGAGCATGCCGAGTCATCTTGCTTTTTCAATGACATGCGGGGATCACATGTGAGCAAAGGGCATCTCCAACGTTGCCACGACCGCAGCTGACTACCCTGGCACACCAAAAACCCTTGTCCCTCGCGCCATCTCGCGGTGCGTTCCCAGCCGGCGCCAACTGCCCACATTCATGCCGTCCATCCGTATGCCATCGTTAAGAGGCTCGGTGCCCGAGGAACCAACTCCGGCGACTTAATGACGCACCATGACGCTTGGCCTCACCGGAATGTGCTACTTAAAGCGGCAACGCCCAGCTAACCTCCACACTATAGCGCATCGTCCTCCTACCTGGCACCACATCTGCCATGACCGCAAGTGCGAACGCTTTGCTGGAGAGCTTGCCTTCGGGGATGAAGCTCGAGGTCGCCACCCTTGCTCAAGTCGCCTCTCGCGATGCAATAGCGGCGTAGCCAGACGTGGACGCAACCGCACTAGCGGTGGCCACGTTGGGGGTCGGTGACGGGAGCACCGTCAGCCACGCGTCCTACTTGCCGTTGTCCAACGTCCCACACCGCCGAGGTCGGGGACTCCTCTGAGGATGAGTAGGGCATGGGAGGCGGCATGGCATGCATGGTGTGCCAACTGGCCGGTCTGTATCCCATGTTCGACTCTTCCTCGCCGGAGAATGCACCTTCACTTCACGGGCCTTGAACCCCGCCCCCGTACATAGAGATCGCAGATGGAGGACGTCGGTCGCCACCATAGAATAGGTTTAGGGTCAGGTTTATTTTATTTTTCCATCCTATAAAAGTTCAAAATGTAATCAAAACCTGCCGTGTTTGCATTAATCTCGACCAGTGTATATGAACTTTCACAATAATATAGTATATTGTAGGAGTACTAGCAAGATGCCCGTGCATTGCACGGAAGATCATGATCTTGTGGGAGAAAAGGATGAACGAGGGAAGGTGTCAGTGTCAAAACCGGCGGATCTCGGGTAGGGGGTCCCGAACTGTGCGTCTAAGGCGGATGGTAACAGGAGGCAGGGAACACGATGTTTTACCCAGGTTCGGGCCCTCTTGATGGAGGTAAAACCCTACGTCTTGCTTGATTTATTCTTGATGATATGGTATTACAAGAGTTGATCTACCACGAGATCGGGGAGGCTAAACCCTAGAAGCTAGCCTATGGTATGATTGTATGTTGTCCTACGGACTAAAACCCTCCGGTTTATATAGACACAGGAGGGGGCTAGGGTTACACAAGGTCGGTTACAAAGGAGGAGATATACATATCCGTATTACCTAAGCTTGCCTTCCACACCAAGTAGAGTCCCATCCGGACACGAGACGAAGTCTTCAATCTTTTATTCTTCATAGTCCAACAGTCCGGCCAAAGGATATAATTCGGCTGTCCGGAGACCCCCTAATCCAGGACTCCCTCGGTAGCCCCCGAACCAGGCTCCAATGACGATGAGTCCGGCACACAGTGTTTTCTTCGGCATTACAAGGCGGGTTCTTCTCCAATTTTCAAGTGTTCGCAAGCAGTGTCCGGCTCCATAAATGTTGAACCTCTTGGCTTCTGTGCCCAATAAGGGCTTTCTCCCACGCATCGAATGAATACGAGGCGCCAGGGCATTTTTACATTCGCCCCCTAGCCAGATAAATAAATTGTCTATTAAAGGGATGGGGATTCTTAGATTCGATCCATACCATCCTCCCCCAGCGATAATCCATCAGAGCGCATTTTGGAAGGATCCATTCCAGCATGGCCGACCTCTGCAGCTCCTCCTCCCGCCCCCGTAGCCCTAAGCCCAGTGATTGGGAGAGGTGTTCAGTCCCGCACAGTCGATTAGTCAAACTGCAGACTAAGAGATTTATCCCTCCGGCGTATATGGTGCCCGTTCGAGCCGGGCTTGCCACCTACAATGGCAGGGAGCAAGCGGAGAGCTTTCCCTGTCCCTCCATGGGGGAACGGGTCTTCCTTGTTCCTTATTTACTAAGGGGACTCAGATTTCCAATTCATCTATTCCTCTGCGGGCTCCTGGAGTTCCTACGCCCTCCAATTACACAATCTCACCCCTGCCTCCATTCTACATATCGTCGGCTATGTTGCTCTCTGCGAGTTGTTCCTGGGCTGCGAGGCTCACTTCGAGCTGTGGAAAAGGCTATTTTGCCTCGTCCCTCGCATACAGAGGAGATCACTTGATCAAGTGGGCGGAGCTGAAATATGGCGCATCGCCGATACCGGATACCTGTCCGGTACCCCGAAGAAGTCGTCCGAAGACTGGCCTTCAGAATGGTTTTATATAGAGAACGTTCCCCTTTCCGGACCCTGTTCGGCGGGGTCTTCCTGAGTTCAAGAATGCTCCTCTGAAGAAGCGCCGAAGTTGGTGCCCACGGAGCCCCCAGGCGGAAGACAACAGGGAAGTCCTCTATCTGATGAACCAGATCAAAGCACTTGCTCAATCAGGATTGACAATAATCGAAGTTATGTCGATTTGCATAATGCGGGGAGTGCAACCACTTCAATACCGTGGGCACCCCTTGTAGTGTTATAACGGGGCGGATGGCGCCACCCGCTGCGGGCGTAAGGGTCTGGACAATGCTGCCGCATTAGCGAAAATTCTGTCTGGATTGTTCAAGGGTGAGGAAGAGGAGTTCACCCGCATCAAGCCACGGGATGGATTCTTCATGTACAATCCTCTAAGCTGGGTAAGTTATATCTCCCTGTTCCCATTTTTCCCGCATTCTTTTTCATAAGTATTCACCTTGCCACTTCGTGGCAGGAACTGCGAAAAGCCATAAAGGAGGTCAGCAGCCCTTCTCCACAACCAGAGGACCCTGACCGGGCCCTCGACTCCGGACTTGAAGAAGATTCGGTTATATTCGTGGAGCTGATAGACCGGCAGTTCTATCAGTTAAGCTGCGATGATGCCATGGTGGCCATTACGGCCGACTATCCCGGACTGCTCCCTGCATTGCAAGTAAGAAAAACCAAAAATCCCAACTCCAAAACTAGGATCCCCTTTTAGGCACTTCACCCACCATATACACATGGCATCTTTTATAGGGAAGGCATTCGGGACGCCCTGCCGAACCCGCAGCAACTCGCCAACAAGAGGCACCGAGGCCGGGTAGGCCAAAAAGGAAGGTGGTCGGGACGGAGACGCCGGCGCAAAGGTATAAGAAAAACCCTGCTCCGTGGTTGTCTTCTTTCTCAAAATGTAATGACGCCCGCGTTTATTTAACGGAAAAAATGCTCCCCGGAATATGTCCGGCGATGTTGCCAATCACGCTTCCACCAGTCGGGCGCCGGGACCGGACACGGAGACAGAAGCCGATATGGGGCAGGCGCCAGGACCAGACACGGAGACAGAAGCCGATATGGGGCAGGCTCCGGATAATCCCCCTACAGAGGATGCAGATAGATTATCCGCTACAAACTCAGAAGTGGAAAGCCCCATGAATCATAGGCGCCGCCGGGCCGTACTCCATGATGCTTGTTTCTCACCAAAGGCGTTTGACGCCTTCAATTCTGGAGAGGCGTACCTCCATGCTACTCAAGATGGTCTAGCCAGAGCCACGGATCAGTATACAAAGGATGTACGGGTGAGTAAATCTGACGATTTATATGTATCAGTAGCCCCTGATACTTGAAACAGTTAGTAGAACTGATTTAAGGATCATCTTTATTGTGCAAGTTCTTACAGAGAAGAATACTAGGCTGTCACAGGAGCTAGAGGAATGCAAGACCCAACTACGGGCTGCTGTGGCCGCAATGCAGGAACCGAAAAAGTCACCTGCTGGTAACATTTACTTTTAAGAATGATGGTTACCATATAACGTGTGGCATGCCTGCAGATCTAACAACAGATGTTGCAGATGAATCCGGAGAGAATCCGGAGGACCAGCATGTTATGCGACAGCTAGAGGCTGGCAAACGCGTGCTGACTGAGGTTAGGCGGGAGAAAAACAATCTCCAAGATGCCAATATTAAGCTGAGCGTGGAACTAAAAGACGTTCGTGGCAAGCTTGCAGACTCCGAGAAGGAGAATAAGCGGCTTCGGCGCGGCATTTTCAGTAAGTGCTTGAACGAATCCTTTTAAGGGAGTTCGGTGAAGAAGCCGACTAACAGCGTTATGTCTGTAGGTATGCTGTCGGGTCGTCCCGCGGAGGAAATGCCCGGGTCTGCGGGTGATCTTCTGTCTGAGCTGTCACATCTTCATGAACAAGTTCGGCAGGTGATGCAGGGTGTTGCCCAGGCCTTGTGGCCGTCCGTCTCCCTGCCAGAGGGCGTTGCCGAGCTTGCGGAGAAGCTCAAGGGAGCACGGTGGCGCTTCCGATTATGGAAGATATTAGCCTGCTGACAGGGCGCCAGAGAAGCCTAGGCCACGGTGAAGACGTGGTATACCAAGGCTGACCCAAATCACATGGCCGAGGTCGGACCTGTGGGGCCCGACGGAAAAGAGATCCCCGTTAGCTTAGTTTATGGGCAAGAAGAATAGGCGCAAAGTATTCTCAACAGGATTGTAAGCTAGACCGCCTGTTGGATGGTATAGAAGAGGAATTTAGTTAGTCTGCATGACTATGTAATTAAAGTGACATGTATAATGCCTTCTAGCCGGATTGTAGATCATATGTCGTTGCAGACCTTTTCGCTTCAACCTCCGGGCCCAATAGTCCGGAGTGTATCCGAATACCTGCTCAGTTATATAAGAACCGGGGTATGCGTGGAGACCAGGCGTAGGGGTCATTAGTGCTTTATCAGACAAGTGCCCAACTAGTTATGTTATATTACATGAGTAGTAAGAAACATCTTCCAAGGAGAATAGTTCCGTTAAGGGTTCCTTTCCCTGGGTAAGCATGCCCTAAAGTGAATGTCCGGACTACGATAGGAAATGCAGGAAAAACATCTGGGGCAGATATGGACAATAAATAAAAATCATCTTTTGTTCACCGACCGAATATTCCCTTAAGAACGCTAGCTTTTGGCTTCCCCCAGTCTGAGGTACACATCCGGCTGACCCGGCAGTAACAATCGCAGAGGTGCTCCCCTTATGCCCTAGCCAAATTAATGGGAACTTAAGTCATATCGATGCATATAATGGTGAAAAAAGGTACATGCGGAAGTATAACACATGTGTGGGGCATGAGGCCCAGATAAATAATTTAAGCTTCTGTGAAAGAAGCCCCCAGGTATGAAGAGTGTGGCTAGCGCATCTGTAATGTGCAAGCGAGGCACAAGGTGGCCCTTGAAGGCCTAGAGAAATAATAAAAGAAAGAAAGAAAGAGAAACAAGACAGATAATGTATATGCAGAAAATGGACAAAGGGAGGGGACTAACATAGAGTCCGGTGCTAGGCGTAGAATCTTCGGAGCCTGGTCGCGTTCCATGGGTTCGGCTCGAGTCGACTAGTCGATGCATCCCGCAGTCGGTATGCTCCACTGGTCAGAACTTGGTCAATAATGAAGGGACCTTCCCATTTGGGCTCGAGTTTGTTCTTTTTCTTATTCGGCAGGCGTAGAACTAGGTCACCAACGTTATAAGTTTTCGCCCGTACTTCTCTGCTTTGGTATCTGCGAGCCTGTTGCTGATAAAATGCGGAACGGGCTTTGGCTATGTCGCGCTCCTCCTCTAGGGTGTCCAAACTGTCCTGCCGATCGAGCTCAGCTTCTCTTTCTTCGTACATGCGCACTCGAGGTGAGTCATGAATTATGTCATAGGGCAAGACTGCCCCTGCGCCATACACCATAAAGAAGGGTGTATATCCGGTACTACGATTCGGCATGGTCCGCAGCCCCCAGAGTACAGAGTCGAGCTCCTCTACCCAGTGCGTGTTAGACTCCATTAAGGAGCGCACTAATCTGGGTTTAATGCCGCTCATTATAAGACCGTTTGCTTGCTCGACTTGACCATTGGTTTGTGGGTGATAGACTGAAGCATAATCGAGCTTGATGCCCATTTTGCTGCACCAGAGTTTTACCTCGTCGGCCATGAAGTTCATGCCATTATCAGTGATGATGCTGTGGGGGACGCCATAACGGTGTACAGCCCCGGATATGAAGTCTATCACCGGTCCGGATTCGGCTGTTTTAACAAGTTTGGCCTCTATCCATTTGGTGAATTTATCCACCATGACCAATAAGTATTTTTTCTTGTGGGTTCCCCCATTAAGTGGTCCAACCATGTCAAGCCCCCAGACCGCAAAGGGCCATGTAATGGGGATTGTTTGGAGGGCGGTGGGTGGCATGTGGCTTTGATTTGCGAAGAGCTGGCAACCGGCGCAGCATTGGACCAAGTCATGTGCATCTGCCCAGGCCGTTGGCCAATAGAATCCTGTACGGAAGGCCTTGCTTACAAGAGCCCAGGCTGCGGCGTGATGACCGCCGAGTCTGGCGTGAATTTCTGCCAAAAGATTCCGCCCTTCCTCTTCGGAGATGCACCTTTGAAGGACTCCGGTAGTGCTTTTTTTGTACAATTCTCCCTCATGGACCCTGTAGGCCTTGGATCGCCGCACTATGCACCGTGCCTCATTTTGGTCCTCCGGAAGTTCCTATCTAGTTAGGTAGGCTAGGAATGGTTCTATCCATGGGGCAATAATGGCCATTATTTCATGTGCTGAAGGTGTTATTTCGGTGGCAGAGCCTCCGATTGTGTCAGAGAATTCAGTATCGGGTATTTTGGCCGGGTCCGGACTGTTGTTACCGATGTCCCCTTCCCATACTACGGATGGCTTCAACAGCCTTTCCAAAAATATGTTGGGGGGGGACCGCATCACGTTTTGCACCGATGCGGGCGAGGATATCCGCCGCCTGATTGTTTTCCCGAGCCACATGGTGAAATTTGAGCCCCTCGAAATAGCTGACATTTTTAGGACGGCGTTTCGATAGGTTGCCATTTTCGGATCCTTGGCGTCAAAGTCTCCATTTAGTTGGGATATTGCGAGGTTTGAATCCCCACACACCTCCAGGCGTTGAATGCCCATCGAGACTGCCATCCGAAGACCATGCAACAGAGCTTCGTATTCAGCTGCATTGTTGGAGTCTGTATACAATATTTGCAATACGTACTGAACGGTATCTCCGGTTGGGGACGTCGGGACGACGCCAGCCCCTAGACCAGCCAGCATTTTAGAACCGTCGAAGTGCATGATCCAATTGGAGTATGCGCCATACTCTTTAGGGAGTTCGGCCTCCGTCCATTCGGCGACGAAGTCGGCCAATACTTGCGACTTAATGGCTCGTTGAGGTTTGTATGTTATGTTGAACGGGAGGAGCTCAATGGCCCATTTGGCAATCCGGCCCGTAGCGTCGCGGTTGTTTATAATATCATTAAGTGGCACTTCCGAGGCTACTGTAATCGAACACTCTTGAAAGTAATGTCGCAGCTTCCGTGATGCCATGAATACCGCATATGCTATCTTTTGGTAATGCAGGTACCGTGATTTGCATGGAGTGAGGATAGTGGATACATAGTATACCGGCTTTTGAAGAGGGAATTTATGTCCGTCCGCTTCCCGTTCGACAACGAGCACCGCGCTTACAACTTGATGAGTTGCCGCAATGTACAACAACATTGGTTCGCCGATGTTTGGCGTGGCCAGGATTGGGTTGGTTGCCAAGATGACCTTTATTTCTTCCAATCCGGCTGTGGCCACGTCCGTCCACCCGAAGTGTTCGGTGCGCCGAAGGAGGCGATAAAGGGGTAAACCCTTTTGTCCTAAGCGGGAGATAAAGAGGCTTAGAGCCACCACGCATCCACTTAACTTCTGGATTTGTTTGAGGTCTGTTGGGGTAGCCAACTGTGACAAAGCTCGGATTTTGGCCGGATTAGCTTCAATACCTCTACTGGAGACAATGAAACCCAGGAGCTTTCTGGCTGGTATGCCGAAAACGCATTTTTCTGGATTGAGCTTGATGTCGTATGTCCTCCGAGGTTATCGAATGTGAGCCTCAAGTCGCCTATCAAAGAGTCGACGTGTTTGGTTTTGACGACCACATCGTCTACGTATGCCTCTACTGTTTTGCCGATTTGTTTCTCCAGACATGTCTGAATCATGCGTTGATATGTTGCGCCGGCGTTTTTGAGCCCAAAAGGCATTGTGTTAAAACAGAAGGGACTGTATGGTGTGATGAATGCCGTTGCGGCTTGGTCGGACTACGCTATCTTGATTTGGTGGTAACCGGAGTATGCGTCGAGGAAACACAATGACTCGTGTCCTGCGGTAGCATCAATGATTTGATCGGTGCGTGGGAGGGGGAAGGGATCCTTTGGGCAAGCTTTATTGAGGTCTTTGAAATTGACACAAAGGCGCCAGGATTTGTCTTTCTTTGGTACCATCACCAGGTTTGCTAGCCAGTTTGGGTGTTTTATTTCTCTAATGAATCTGGCCTCCAATAACTTGGCTAGTTCCTCTCCCATGGCCTGTCTCTTAGGTTCGAAGAAATGCCGAAGAGCTTGCTTGACCGGCTTGAATCCCTTTAGGATATTGAGGCTATGCTCGGCCAGCCTGTGTGGGATTCCTGGCATGTCTGAGGGATGCCAGGCGAATATGTCCCATTTCTCACACAGGAACTCTCGTAGTGCGGCGTCCACAGCGGGGTTTAACTGTGCCCTGATGGAGGCTATTTTTGTAGGGTCCATTGGGTGGACTTGGAATTTGACTATTTCATCCACTGGTTTAAAAGAGTGGACTTGGATCTCTTGTCGAGTATCACGTCGTCCCTATCCACTGTGGGGCGTAGCGTGGTTAATTCCTCGGCCGAGAGGGCTTCGGATAATGCCTCGAGGGCCAGTGCGGCTGTTTTGTTTTTGGCGCGGAGTGCCGTGTCCGGATCGCTGGCGAGAGTGATGATTCCGTTGGGCCCGGGCATTTTGAGCTTCATGTACCCGTAATGGGGTACGGCTTGGAAGATTGTGAATGCCTCCCGCCCTAAAAGGGCGTGAAAACCACTACTAAACGGGGCCACTTGGAATGTAATTTCTTCGGACTTGTAATTATCCGGCGTGCTGAATACCACATCTAGTGTGATTTTCCCAGCACAGCGTGCTTCCCGACTGGGGATGATTCCTCTAAAGGTTGTGCTACTTTGCTCAATGCAGTTACAGTCTATTTCCATCATTTGAAGAGTTTCCTCATAGATGAGGTTTAATCCGCTGCCGTTGTCCATGAGTACCTTGGTGAGTCGAAAGCCGTCCACAATTGGACTGAGGACCAGTGCGGCTGGTGCTCGGGCTGTTCGGAATTTAGGTTCATCACTGGCATTGAAGGTAATAGCCGTGTCACTCCATGGATTTATTGCTGCTACATGGCAGATTTCGGCCATGGTGCGGAGTGTTCGCTTGCGTCTATTATTTGACGCAAATGTCTCAAAGACTGTTAACACCGTATTGTTATCCACAGGATGGTGCTCTGTGGCATTTGGGATAAGAAGATCCTCACCGCTTTTGGCCACCTGCCAGAGTATCCAACATGCTCTAAGGCTGTGCGTTGGTATTGTATCCATTGTACTATGAATTTTGCAGGGTCCATCGAGCCATCCCTCCAGTACGGTTCCATGCCCTATAGAGGGTTTTTGCTTTTTGGTAGTTGACCCGGGTGTCTTTTGATAGTGCACCCTTTTATTTCGGACTGGGTTCATATTTAGGGCCGGATTATCCCAACAGTTTGTTTCGGTTTTCCAGGCACTTTCCATCGCACAGTACTTTCATACTATGGACGCCAAGTCAGCGAAGCGTGATATCTCATGGCGATTTATGGCGTTAAGGACTCCCTTGTCCGTGCAATTATTGCAGAAAAATAAGATTCCGTCTTCCTCGCGACAGTCCTTAACCTTGTTCATTGCAAGGAGGAATTTGGCCCAATAGTGATGTACTGTTTCCTGGGGCTCTTGCCTGATGTGGGAAAGATCGCTTATGTTTGGGTCGGTGGGTGGAATTGAATCCGAACCCTTACCCGATCTGGGATCCAGGGGCCGAGGAATTTCCAATTTTGGAAATTCTGGTTCCGGGGTGTTGCCCGATAATCCTGGCCCGCTGCCTGACTCTAAGTTCAGGGATTGGATGCTGTCCTGCCGCGAACAGGTATCCGGCTTGGAGAGCTCAGGAATCCGGACATAGTTGGTCCTCAATATGGAGGAGAGGTCGCCGCATTGTTCCTCCACCACTGCAATATGATGGGTGACCGGCGGAGAGTTAATCTCCCTTTGATCGGTTTTAAGCCCAATCCGATCATAGTCCGTAGCGACTCCCAGGGTGGCGATGCGATCCAAGAGCTCGTTTATGGAGGCGAGCTCCATCGGATCCATCTGTTCGGCAAGTGCCGACTTAACGTGGAGGCTGTTTTCGATGACCCGAGAAGTCATCGTCGGCGCGGCAGCCGAACAGGCGGTCATGATGAAACCGCCTAGCCGGAGAGTTCAGCCAACAGCCAAAGCTCCCCCAACAGTAATATCATCTTTAAAGAAGAGATGAGACATCCTTTCTTCTGGCGACGTCACAGAGGAACTCTCAATGAAAGCACCAATGTCGGTGTCAAAACCGGAGGATCTTGGGTAGGGGGTCCCGAACTATGCGTCTAAGGACGATGGTAACAGGAGGCAGGGAACACGGTGTTTTACCCAGGTTAGGGATCTCTTGATGGAGGTAAAACCCTACGTCATGCTTGATTTATTCTTGATGATATGGGTATTACAAGAGTTGATCTACCACGAGATCGGAGAGGCTAAACCCTAGAAGCTAGCCTACGATATGATTGTATGTTGTCCTACGGACTAAAACCCTCCGGTTTATATAGACACCGGAGGGGGCTAGGGTTACACAAGGTCGGTTACAAAGGAGGGGATATACATATCCGTATTGCCTAAGCTTGCCTTCCACGCCAAGTAGAGTCCCATCCAGACACGAGACGAAGTCTTCAATCTTGTATTCTTCATAGTCCAACAGTCCGGCCAAAGGATATAATTCAGCTTTCCAAAGACCCCCTAATCCAGGACTCCCTCGGCAGGCCTTATCTACAAATGTGGAGAGGAGTGCGGGTAAATTGTCATAGTTTCCTTCCCATCCGTTAGATATAGATCGGACAGCCTATATTGCAGGATGACAGGCACACCATCATCACCAACTCTGCTTTTTATTGAAACGAGACAAAGCTAACATGCGAAGTAAAATAAGCACATAGGGTCTATACATACACTATTTATCTTAGGCAGCCCAATAGTACATCCACTACACATTCACACATTTCACATCTTTCTACATCTAGGGGAACCTACGAAAGGGTTAACGTAAATTGCCTCTCTCTCTCCTCCCCTGATTTTCATGGTGATGGGCCCCTCCCTCCCCCCCAATCTACAATCAACAGCTCACACATTTCACATTATGTTAATTACGTAACTGGGATTACGTAGGTGTAGCATTACTCGTCCTAAAAATCCCAACTAAGCCAACCTCCCAGCATATCGCGCGGGAAAAGACCCGGCCGCGCCGTTTTAGTCGGGATTACCGGATTACTAGTATCAGTATCGATGGATCGTGCAAAGTAACAAGTTTTTTTAGGGGGCGAAGCACCTACACTAAAAAAAGACACATCCGTGACATTTTGGGCCGAACGAATTTTTTTCTATCATACCTATGACACTTCTATGACGATAATTGTGACAAAACCCGGTATCATCATAGATGTGGTGGGGTCCTACTTCTATGACAAAAAATCATGACAGAAAATGGGCTTTTCGTCCTGGGCAGGCCGGAGACGCAACTGCATGACATTCTTTGGGCCGTCCATGATGGAAAAAACCATGGTAGAAGCCAGGGCGCGGAAAATATCGGGGAGTCCCCGGTTACGGTTGGTGGTCGGGGGTCGAGCGATGCGCGTTTCTCTTGTACGTACGTGCGTGTGTGCGAGGCGTTGGGCTCTAATTGAACCCGAGTGAGGCGTTGGCTCTAACTGAACCCGAGTGATTGCACTGCAGGCTACGCATTACTTAACCCGAGCGATCGATCGATGGCTATTAACTCAACCCGATCGAGCGATTCCTTCGCTACTGCTGCTAACTGAAGCCGATCGATGCTGCCTCTGGATGAACAGTGAGCGTTGCTGGGGGGTTTGGATGAACAGTTCCCGATGGGGGTGGCTGAACAGGACCACGTGGTGTTGCCTCTGGATGAACAGTACCCCGATCGATCGAGCCGGTTGGGGCTGGATTAATAGGACCCCATGGAGGGCAGGATGAACAGGACCACCCTGTGGAGGACAGGATGAACAGTAGACCACGGAGGGGTGGTTGAACAGGAGCCCGTGGAGAGGGCTGGTTGAACAGTAGCCGGTGGAGTAGCGCGCAGTGGAGGCTGGATGAACAGGAGCCCGTGGATGAACAATCGTAGGTGGAGGCTGGAGGAGGTCGACGGTGGATGAACAGTAGCCCGTGGAGGCTAGAGGGGGTCGACAGTGGAGATGAACAGTATCCCGTGGAGTCCTGTTTTGCGGTACGCCACACCCCTCCCGATGAATAGGAGCCCCGTTTCGACCGTAGCGCTCCAACACAAGTCCGTTTCCTCCGTTTTGCGGTACGCCACACCCCTCCCGGTCAACAGGACCCCTGTTTCGACCGTAGGAGGTCCGTTTCCTCCGTTTTGCGGTACGCCAGACCCCTCCCGATGAACAGGATCCTGTTTTGAACATGGCAGGTCGAACACAAGGCTGTTTCCTCCGTTCTACGGTACGCCATGCCTCGTTTCCATCGGCTGTTCCGTCCAAGCCCTCCCGATGAACACGACGACGCATTCCATTCCGACCCAGCCGGTTGGCTCCCCATGAACACGATGACGACGCTGTTTCTCCGTACCGACCCAGCCATGTACACGAGCCCTGGCCGTACGTATGCGCGAGTAGGCGTTCGAGACCCTGCCTGTATGTACGTACGTGGCCGTATTTTCTTTCTTGCACACTGGCCGCTGTATGTACGTGTACATGCTACGTGCGCGCCTCTACTACGAGACGTGCGCGCCTCTACATCGACCAGTATGTACATACACGTTTGCGACCAGAATGACAACGCTACGTACGCTTCGACCAGGTGGGTCCCGACTGTCAGGCACTTCCTTGCGTGCGAAGACGTAGCTGGTGGGTCCCAGCAGTCAGGGGGGCGAATCTTTTTTTTTGCCCGGACGCACTTCCTTGCGTGTGAAGATGTAGCTGGTGGGTCCCAGCAGTCAGGGGGAAACGTTTTTTTGCGAAATAAGGTGGCATATCCGGTGGGTCCACGCTGTCAGGTGGAGGAATAATTATTTTGTGTGTAATAAGGAGGCACTTACTTGCTGCGGCCGTGGACCCAGCTGTCAGCCTCTCCACGTACAGTCCATGTCCAATGGTAGCCGTTCCTTTACCACGTTAACCACGCCGCGCCAAGAGCACCAGGGCAGTGGACGGCGGTGTGGCCTAGGAAGGGGACGACGCGTAGCCGAGGAAGACGCGACAGTGGAAGCCCGCGCGGAGAGGAGTACGAGGGTTCACTGGTTCGGCTGTGGTGTGAGGCTGCCGTCGCTGTAGGTCCTGGCTAGCAGTGGGAATAGTAGGGGGCGGTGAGGCCTCCGCGGCAGCACAGCCGGCCACAGGAGGCAGGAGCATGCGGCACGACCGGTGCTGCTTTGGGCGGCTGGAGCAAGAAGACCAGAGGTTGAAGAAGCACAACGGCCGTTGGATGGACATCGTATGGTCACTGGAGCTAGAATCATTCATATTGACTAAGTTGACAAAGCACTCCTCCCCGTCAACTTAGTAGGCCCACAAGTCAGCCACCCACCAAGGTGGGTCCCAACTAGCAGGGGGAGTATTCATTTTTTTGTGCGTAATAAGGCGATACTTCCAGTGGGTCCGAGCTGACAACGGGGGGAACGTTTTTTTCGTGAAATACGGTGGCCCATCCGATGGGTCCCAGCAGTCAGGGGGGAAATATTTTTTCGCCAAATATGGTGGTCCATCCTGTGGGTCCCTGCTGTCAGGTGGAGGAATAATTATTTTTCACGTAATAAGGAGGCACTTCCTTGCGGCTGCCATGGACCCAGCTGTCAGCCTCTCCACGTACAGTAATCTTCCGATGGAAGTCGTTCCTTGACCACGTTGACCACGCCGCGCCAAGAGCACCAGGGCGGTGGACGACGGTGAGGCCTAGGAAGGGTATGACGCGGAGCCGGGGAAGATGCGGCAGTGGATGCCCACACATAGAGGAGTATGAGGGTGCACTGGTTCGCTGCGGTGTGAGGCTGCCGTCACCATAGAATAACAGGGGGTGTTGGTGAGTAGAGGGATGGCCTGGCTAGCGGTGGGAGTAGTAGGGGGCGGTGAGGCCTCCGCCGCATCGTAGCCGGCCACGGGAGGCAGGAGCACGAGGCACGACCGATGCTGGTTTGGGTGGCAGGAGCAAGAAGACCAGAGGTTGAAGAAGCACCACGGTCGTTGGATGGACATCGTACGGTCACTGGAGCTAGAATCATGCATATTGATTGAGTTGACAAAGCCTCCGTCCCCGTCAACTTAGTAGGCCCACAAGTCAGCCTGCCACTATACTGGGTCCCAACTAGTAGGGGAGTATTCATTTTTTGTGCGTAATAAGGACGCACTTCCTTGCATGCAAGATATAGCTGGTGGGTCCGAGCTGTCAGCGGCGGTAACATTTTTTTCGTGAAATACAGAGGCCCTTTCGGTGGGTCCCAGATGTCAGGTGTAGGAATCATTATTTTGCGCATAATAAGGAGGCATTTCCTTGCGTGCGGCCGTGGACCCAGCTGTCAGCCTCTCCACGTACAGTCCACTTCAGATGCATGTCGGTCATTGACCATGTTGACCAGGCCGCGCCGAGAGCACCAGGGCGGTGGACGACGGTGAGGCCTAGGAAGGGAACGACACGGAGGCAGGGAAGCCTCGGCAGTTGTTTCCCACGTGGAGGGGAGTACGACTTACGAGGGTTTACTGGTTCGTCTGCCGTCATCGGAGAATAACAGCAGGTGTGGGTGAGTAGAGGGATGGCTAGGCCAGCGATGGGAGTATGGTGGGGCGGTGAGGCCTGCGCGGCAGCACAGCCGGCTGCGGGGATGAGGGAGCAGGCAATCCCGCCGATGCTTGTTTTAGCGGCTGGAGCAGGAAGAGTAGAGATTGAAGAAGCACGACGGCCGTTGGATGGACATCCAATAGTCACTGCTTCTGCGTCAACCTTTTTTTAGCAAAGCCTCAAATCTGTGGAAAACAGCCTACATCCCATCTGCCATTATTTCTAATAATTTATAGCTTATTTGCTAATTCTTAAGGTTTTTTTGGAGCCCATATTCTTTTTGTTAGCATTACAGCCCATATTGTAGCCACGGTTAAAAAATTATATGAAATGTTGCATATTTCGGTGCGGTCCGAACTGTTTTTAATCCCGAAATTTCGAGTCACATTCAAACTGATTTTAAAAATAAATATATATCAATATAAAATCCAACAAATTGTCCACGCATAAAAAATAATGCAATTTAAAATCTTGAAATGAAAAAAAAAGAAATTTGAAAGTAATTGTCGGTTTGATGTGTTTTAAAAATGTACAACCCGTTTCTCATTACCGATAGGCCATTTTCTCGTCCAGCCGAATGAAGCTCTCCTCGTCTTGAAAGATTTGCAGCCCAATAGGCCTGACAAAGCGACTTACTTGGCAAATCACAAAAAAACCAGGCTAGCCATTTTCATAAAAAAAACTACTGGGCTGGTCTGTGGTAAACATAAAAGAGAATGCAGTCTAGACAAGCCAGAGTGCCTCGCACAGCCCAGTTGACACCCTGCTTCCGTCTCAAAAATAAACTAGATAAATGCCACAACAAATATGGAAATTCATAAAAATGCCACTGCAATTTCCAAACTTTGAAAAATGCCACTGCAATTTTTGCAAACTTTGGAAAACGCCACTGCAATTTGCAAACTTTGAAAAACGCCACTCCAGACTTCGAGAAATGTCACTGGAAATGGCATTTTTCGAAGTTTGGAAATTGCAATGGCATTTCTCAGAAACACCTGATTTGGAGTGACATTTATCAAATTAACCCAAAACAAAAATAACTGGGCGAACTGCTGGGTCCCTGGTGTCAGCTGCTCGTTGTGCAACTCTCTCGTTTATTGACTACGTTGACAATGGCATGGGACCCAGATGTTAGAAATCCATTAGGAGGAGCAATTTTTTATTGGATTGAAATAAGGAGGCACTTGCTTGCATACTGCCATGACCGTGGCCGCTTGGCGGGTCCCTGTTGTCATCCTCTCCATGTATAACCATCTACTGATTGTGTACGCGTCAACTTGGTAGGCCCACAAGTCAGCCTCTAAACCCGTGGAGGACAAATACAACCCATTTAAAAAAATAACAACCCATTCTGTATGTTCAAATGGAAAGTTCAACATTCAGAGCAAAGTAACAGGTCTGATCCACATATAGAGTACTGAACTTCCATGTTGACAACCATCATAGCCAAGTTAACTATCTACTCCCACTAATACTCTAGTAGCATACAAGTACTAACTTACTCTTAGCTAACTAGACGATGTGGGCCGCCATCTGCGCTACACGCTAAACGCCGGCACCGGCGTCCTCCGCCTCGCCTCGGACTTGCTAGAGGTGCGATAGGGCGTGTTGCTCGCGCGCGTTGGCCCTTTCCATGCCGGCGTGGTCCACCGAAGCTTCGGCTTCTAAGCGGGAAACCCACTTGACGAGGTGGTAGTAAAAATCGGCGTCGCTAACGCGTGCGTGCCCGATAGCCTCCAGGGCTATTTGCCGGGGGCCGGCCTCCATGTAGTCGGCCCAGGCGCGGGCGCTCTGCTCGCGACTCAAGCGTCGGTGCGCTGCTCCTCCATGTCCCGCTGGCGGTGCAAATCGGCGATACGCTGCTCCTCCGCCAAGCGGTCGCGCTCCAACAACTCCTGCTCCTCCGCCTGGTGGTCACGCTGCAACAAGTCCTCGATCTCCGCATTGCCATCTAAAGACCGATAGAATGCCTCCTCCCTCCGTCTGCCTTCCGGTGAAAAACCGAACACTAGTTCCGGCAGTGACCGCCTCCGACCTCGCCTATCGCGGACAGGCGGGGGCATGGCAGACGTGGCGAGAGCGAGGATAAGTGGCGAGCGATGTTGGGCCGATGGGGGCTTATGAGGATAGGGAGAGTGGGGTCACGGTGCCACCATAGAAGGCTGGGAAACAGTACTTATAGGCGGAAGGAAGCACGACGGTCATCAGAACTCAATGCATAATTAAGCAGGCATGGCTTAGCGCGCCAGCTTGCTCTGGAAAACTAGAGAAACTGAAATTCTGACTGTGCCGTCCCGTCCCGTCCGTGCTGGGTCGCACGCCGGCATGCCGGTCAAATGAGTGCACTCGAATCATCTCCCTCCTTGTCAATAATGATTCCACGGATTTAAAAGGCCCGCAAAAATTAAAGCACATCTTTTTTCGCATCAGTTAGCTGCCTTAATTACGGCCGGCTGCATGCAGGCACTCAAAATCGCTCACAGCCAGTACGCAGAGCAGCATGCAACGAGTCGCAGCCAAGGGCATTAGTTGATGAACTTTAGCTGGGAGATAAGGCATTTGCAAACGTTTTCGTTGGCAGTTTCTCCAGATTCGCATGGCATTTTCTTCCGAGTAGCTTGTCAGTTTCTTCAGAGGTAGGCATTTTTATTCAAAAAATTGCCACTTCGGATCTTGTGTCGCAATTAAAACAGCCAGGAGCGCATTAGTAGGCTAGCTAGTGATCAATCAGTAACTTGTAAACACTGAGCAAACAGATATAAGGAACTGTTAATGCATCTCAATGATTCACAGATCATATACAAAGATGGAGCTCCAAAAGCAAAGATCAGCCACAACTAAAACCAACTAGTATGATTCCCATACATAAGATCAACATGTTAATGCATCTCAATGATTCACAGATCATATACAAATATGTAGATCCAAAACCAAAGATCTAGAAAAAACATATGTTCTTCCTATTAACATGGATGCTTCTCTTGGCCAACATTCAGTACAGACTGAAAGACAAATTTGTTTGTGAAGTCTAAAATTCCTCTTGCAAACGTAAGTGGTTTCGCCAACAGCTGGAACCATGAGAATGAACCACACATGATGGAGGAACATCCACTGCAATATGATTTGGTCTTCTCTTGATCACACGGCGAGACTATTTTCGGAATACAAACTTTAACTTAGGCAAAATGATGCCCATTGTATAATCATACCAAAGCAATGAAGCACCTAATGTTGGCCAATAAATAGTACAGTACTACTTTTCTGCAGTCCATGAAGTGACTATCCAATCTTTCTGTGTCTGTTTTCAAATGGCACTGCATGCAGTGACTATACTATTCTCTTGTGCAGTTCAACCAAAATTGCGGTCACTTTGTCTGTTTGCCAAATAGCAACAGACAGACATCTCTGTCTGCACAAATATCAAGCAGCTAGTAAACATATACCCCACCTTGTATTTTTGGTTTAAACATGTCTCTTCCGCTTAGCATCTGTCATGTTTTGCACTGGACAATTTGATACAGTCATGTTTTGCCCTGGACAATTTCATACTGAATTGATTTGCTTGTTCAGAGAAGAAATATAGCGCCTATTCTTCATCAGACCAAGGATATCCATGTTTGCAGTGATGGAAGAGGTGAAATCGATACAACCGAGAAATTGAGCATCCAATCATTGAATCCTGTCCTGCACCTCCAATGTAGGTCAACCCTGCCAATAAATTCACATGCAAACCACTAGTATTACTATTTAATGACAGTACAAAAAGAGTAGCAAGATAGTAGCAAACCATGTACCTTCTTAATGAACAGCTCATAGTGCCACCAAAGGTTTGGAAGAAAACATGCTCCTAATGTTCAACCAGTTGGACTTTTTGTGCAGTTCCACTAATATCGAGCATCCCTGTTTGCATAGATATTGAAAGTGTGATTACTATAAAAGTGTCACTAGTTGAAGCATAGACTCACAAATATAAGCATTCCAATTTCTTAATGGGAAAAGGTAGCAAGACCGTTTCTAACCACTTGTTTGAAGGAATAAATAAGGTAACAACGGCTGATGTCAGAAAGGCATATATAGTTCTTTCTGAAAGAATGATCGATTCCTGACCTTTCCTCTTCTTTTGAGCATATTTTGTGCAGTTCAACTAAAATAAAATGCCATCACCGCCTTGACAATTCAGTGACACTATGCAAAAGGAAATGACTTAACATTACATCATGATGTCAGGTATGTAGTGGACCGGCATTAGAGACAAACTTACAGACCTCCTTCGATAACATAATGAACATTAATTTAACAAAGGTGTGACTAGATTTACCAGGATAATTTGAGTGAACTCTACACCCTCTGTTCCTTAATATAAGACATTTTTGCGGTTCAGTTTAAAGTACCCAAACATGTAGTATTTAGAAAAACAGGTAGTAGTTTTCTTGAGCACATATCTGGGAAAGCTTGCCACACTTTATTTATGTCCATACGCTAATGCAACACCATTTGGTATTTCGAATACTACTAATATACACTAATCTAGTGACTAGTGCAGTAGTAGAGTAGTTATTTTATTACAGGGTACAGTACAATGGTTTTACTGAACATATTTCAATAAACTCTGGCACTGGAAGATTTCTTTAAGAATTAACAATACAAAATGTAAAGGTAACACATTTCAACATTGGTATACTAGTTGTGCATGAGCATTAAACCAAATACAAAAGTCTGAAGGTAACTAGCATTATTAACTAATGACAGTATAAAAAAATTGCAAACCATGTACCTCCAAGGTAAATATCATTTCGAACTCAGGGGAACCTTAAAAATTGCTATCCCAATCTTGATAATCGATCAAACATAAAAACTTGATCCAACGAATCAAGAGAACAGCCGGAGGAGGAGGTGCCCACTCTTGACCTCTCCTCTTGTCTTCATAATTTTTTGTGCAGTTTAACCAAAATAAAATGAAATCAGCGCCTTGGCATTTTGGTGACCCCGTACAAAAAAATTAACTTATCTCATGAAAGTGAGGTATGTAATCTATAAGCATTAAAAGTGCAAAAATCTGAAGGTAGTAACAAGTTTCACCGTTGGTATACTGGTTGTGCAACAGCATTAAAATGCCTTAGCTGAAAAATCTTCAATACATCCACAATCAATAGCTAACCCTGAAATAATCCAGTGACATTGAATGGCATTGCTTAAATTTATCGGTGGCATTAGACTGAGTGCGGCATTAGTTAAATGTGGCACCACTTTAGCAGTAGCATTGCTTGACTTGACTGCTGGCGTTATACTAACAGCAAAAAAGTGACAATAAGAGCATGGGAGCTCCATTCGGACAGTGAGCGCACCAGTACGATGTACCTCCACAGACGCATAGAGTGGTGAGGGAGGTATGGTTGCCCAGAGCAACAAATATCCAGGCAGCATAAGTGGATCACGTCCCATTTTTGTTATGTTTAGCCACCTTTTTCCTATGTGAGGACAACAAACCGATCGACCTGGTCATTCTCTACTATGTTGTCATGCCTTTCTACCGTTCTTCAACCAAGAGACACAAGCCTCATTCCTTAGGTACTGATTTTCCCCTTTGCAATCTAGATGTGGGTTCGATGCCTACTCTCTTGGACAGTACAGTCTCCCTTCCTTTCCTTATTCGACCCAGACATGGATTAGTCTGCATGAAGTAGGGTTTCCTTTAATAGTGCAAATTAAGGTTTTCATCTGCGTGACCAGCAGAGTAGAGGATAGCAAATTGGGAAGATGGTGGAGTGGAAAAAGATCCACATGCAATGACATGGCAGATGGGGCAATAGAACAAGGGTATGGTTCCAAAAGAGGTAGCATACCTGAGGGTCGGCGGGAAGTGGCTTCGCTCGTGGTCGTGTTCTTGAGGTGATACGATCTTGATGTATCACGAGCTTTGCTATTATAGTTGGATCCTATGATGTTTTCTCCCCCCGCTACTCTCTTGTAATGAATTGAGTTTCCCCTTTGAAGTTATCTTATCGGATTGAGTCTTTATAGATTTGAGAACACTTGATGTATGTCTTGCCGTGCGTATCTGTGGTGACAATGGGATACCATGTGATTCACTTGATGTATTTTTTGGTGACCAACTTGCGGGTTCCGCCCATGAACCTATGCATAGGGGTTGGCACACGTTTTCGTCGTGATTCTCCGGTAGAACTTTGGGGCACTCTTTGAGGTCCTTTGTGTTGGTTGAATAGAGGAATCTGAGATTGTGTGATGCATATCGTATAATCATACCCACGGATACTTGAGGTGACATTGGAGTATCTAGGTGACATTAGGGTTTTGATTGATTTGTGTCTTAAGGTGTTATTCTAGTACAAAATCTACGGCTGTTTGTGACACTTATAGGAATAGCCCAACGGATTGATTGGAAAGAATAACTTTGAGGTGGTTTCGTACCCTACCATAATCTCTTCGTTTGTTCTCCTCTATTAGTGACTTTGGAGCGACTCTTTGTTGCATGTTGAGGGATAGTTTTATGATCCAATTATGTTAGTATTATTGAGAGGACTTACACTAGTGAAAGTATGAACCCTAGGCCTTGTTTCCTATCATTGCAATACCGTTTACGCTCACTTTTATCATTCGTTACCTTGCTGTTTTTATATTTTCAGATTACAAAAACTATTATCTACCATCCATATTGCACTTGTATCACCATCTCTTCGCCGAACTAGTGCACCTATACAATTTACCATTGTATTGGGTGTGTTGGGGGCACAAGAGACACTTTGTTATTTGGTTGCAGGGTTGCTTGAGAGAGACCATCTTCATCCTACGCCTCCTACGGATTGATAAAGCTTAGGTCATCCAATTGAGGGAAATTTGCTACTGTCCTACAAACCTCTGCACTTGGAGGCCCAACAACGTCTACAAGAAGAAGGTTGTGTAGTAGACATCAAGCTCTTTTCTGGCGCCGTTGCTGGGGAGGTGAGTGCTTGAAGGTATATCTTTAGATCTTGCAATCGAGTCTTTTAGTTTCTTGTTTTATCACTAGTTAGTTTATAAAAGAAAACTATAAAAAATGGAATTGAGTTTGTCTCATACACTTCACCTTTTTAATATCTTCCGTGAGTATGATGGAAAGGATAATTGTGCTCAAGTGCTAGAAGAAGAAATCTACAAAATGTTTGGCAATAAATATTTGAATGATAAGCATGATTGCAATGTTGTTAGTACAAATTCTTTGAATATCCATGATGCTAATGATGATTGCACTAGTTATGATGTAAATTCCTCCTATAAACATGTCAATTTTTGTGGAGTAGACTGGGTTTGCAAGTACACACCAAATAGGGAAGATAGATATTGCAAGAGGCATAAGTACTTAGAAACCAAATTGTTGCAAGAAGAGCTAGATGAATGTGCTGAAAGATTCAATATTTTTCATGCTCCTTGTGAACTTTGCAATGAACATGGTCATTTAAAGCTCCAATGCTATTTGTTTCATGATCAAGTCGTGTCCAAATATTGTGATAATTTGATTACCCTTGAGCATCATAAAGAGCTTAGCCTTCTTTTGGGTTATGAAGAAATGAAACGTATAACTAAGGATATTCCAAAATTTTCCCTTGATAAAGTTCTTGATTTTGATCTAGAAAATATTTATATGTATTGTGTGGTGAATTGCATTGAAAATCCTTATATTGCCAATTACATAAAGAAAAGAAAACAAATGGAAGATGAAGAGAATACTAATGAAAGGGAAGAGACTTCCCGATACCCTCCTATTATTTCTTATGATGAATCAGGTAACGAGGAAGAGCCTCCTATTCAACCAATCTCATTAATAAGGAGCTCCAAAAAGAGGATTGAACCCACACATGATGTGGTGAAGAAAAGAAAAGAAAAAGGAAGAGAGGTAAAAAGATATCTCTTCCAAATAATGCTGCTCCTATTACTATTGTGCCTCATGAAAATATAATTGTGGAAGATAATGGTACTTCTTATGATCTTGAAAATCTTTTTGGCACTTGCTTGGAAGAATATGATAATTGCTATACTATTGGTGCTATTCATACAATTAATGATGAGAGTGATTATGCTTATGATATGAAAAGGCCCAAGCTTGGGGAAGCTATGTTTGATGAGGATGAAATATTTGAGAATAAATTTGCTGCAATTAATGTTTGTCCCAAGCTTAGGGATGCTATGTTTAATAATGATGATATTTTTAGCCTCTTAAGTTTTGATATGCAAGTTTATAATGATGATAGCATGCCTCCTACTTATGATGATTATTGTGATGATACTTATGCTATAAAAAGTAGTGATTATATTTATAAAACTTGTCATGATTATGATTACCCCTTCTCTGAACATTACTCTTTTAATGTGGAAGCAATTTATAGTATTCAAGTCTCTTATGATACTCCCACTATTATTCATGAGAAAAATTTTGCTTATGTGGAGAGTAGTAAATTTTCTATGCTTGTAGATCATGAAAAGAATGCTTTAGGTGCTGGTTATATTGTTGAATTCATTCATGATGCTACTGAAAATTATTATGAGGGAGGAACATATGCTTGTAGGAATTGCAATAATATCAAGTTTCCTCTCTATGTGCTTAAAGTTTTTAAGTTATGCTTGTTTTACCTTCCTATGCAAGTTGATTCTCATTCCCATAAGTTATTTGCTCACAAAATCCCTATGAATAGGACTTAAATGTGCTAGTCATATTCTCCATGACGCTCTCTTTATATTTCAATTCTTATCCTTTATGTGAGCATCATTGAAATCATCATGCCTAGCTAGGGGCATTAAACGATAGCGCTTGTTGGGAGGCAACCCAATTTTATTTTAGCTCCTTGCTTTTTGTTCCTGTTTAATAATAAATAATCCATCTAGCCTCTGTTTAGGTGTGGTTTTATGCTTTTAATTAGTGTTTGTGCCAAGTAGAACCTTTGGGAAGACTTGGGGAAAGTCTTGTTGATCACGCTGTCAAAAACAGAAACTTTAGCGCTCACGAGAATTGCTGCCATTTCTATTTGGAGAGTGCTATTTAGTTAATTCTTTTTGAAGATGATTAATAGATAAATTCCTCAGGTAGAGCAATTTATTTGAGAATTGTATGAGTTCCATAAGTATACGTTTGATCCAGATTACTACAGACTGTTCTGTTTTTGACAGATTCTGTTCTTCATGTGTTGTTTACTTATTTTGATGAATCTATGGCTAGTAAAATAGTTTATAAACCATAGAGAAGTTGGAATACAGTAGGTTTAACACCAATATCAATAAAGAATGAGTTCATTACAGTACCTTCAAGTGGTGATTTATTTTATACTAACGGAGCTTACGAGTTTTCTACTTTAAGTTTTGTGTTGTGAAGTTTTCATGTTTTGGGTAAGGATTCGATGGAATATGGAACAAGGAGTGGTAAGAGCCTAATCTTGGGGATTCCCAAGGCACCCCAAGGTAATATTCAAGGATAACCAAGAGCCTAAGCTTGGGGATGCCCCGGAAGGCATCCGCTCTTTCGTCTTCGTTCACCGGTAACTTTACTTGGAGCTATATTTTTATTCCCCACATGATATGTGTTTAGCTTGGAGCATCAATTTATTTTGTTAGTATTTGCTTGATGTTATTTAGAACAATGTTTTGCATCTTTTATTTCAATAAAAGTGGCATTGGTAGCCTTTACTATGCCTATGTTACAAGTCTTCATGTTGCTGCTTGAAAACAGAAAGTTTACCGCTGTTGCAATAATTCCCTAGAAAAGTCAGAATGCGATAAAATTTTGAAACCTTTTGCATATTAAGATCTGATAAATTTACTACAGTGGGAATTTTCTTTCATAATTTTTGGAGCTATGGAAGTATGGATGTTGCAGCATTCTTGACAGACTATCCTGTTTAGGCAGATTGCTGTTATGTTTGCATTGTTTGCATATGTTTGCTTCTTTAATGATTCTATTTGAGGATAGGACTATTAAATATGCAGAGGAATTTTGTATGCAATGTTGAATAATAATTTTAGTGATTTGCTACAGTAGAGTATGATAAGGTTTTTGCAATGGTTTATACTAACTTATCTCACGAGTCCTTGTTGAGTTTTGTGTGGATGAAGCTTTTGAGATTTAGGGAGACCGTGATATGAGAGGAATTAAGGAGACACAAAAGCTCAAGCTTGGGGATGCCCAAGGCACCCCAAGATAATATTTCAAGAAGTCTCAAGCATCTAAGATTGGGGATGCCCCGGTTGGCATCCCACCTTTCTTCTTCAACAACTATCGGTTAGTATCGGTTGATCCTAAGTTTTTGCTTCTTCATGTGATGTTTGCTATTCTTAGATGTCATTTTATTTTTCTTTGCTTGCTGTTTGAATAAAGTACCAAGATCTGAAATTATTAAATGTTAGAGAGTCTTCACATAGTTTCATAATTATTCGACTACTCATTGATCTTCACTTATATCCTTCGGAGTAGTTTGTTGTTTGCTCTAGTACTTCACTTATATCTTTTAGAGCACGGTGGTGGATTCGTTTTATAGAAACTATTGATATATCATGATTCACTTACATTATTTTGAGAGTCTTAAATAGCATGGTAATTTTCTTAAAATCCTAATATGCTAGGTATTCAAGAATAATAAAAATTCTCTTATGAGTGTGTTGAATACTAAGAGAAGTTTGATGCTTGATGATTGTTTTGAGATATGGAGATGGTGATATTAGAGTCATGCTAGTTGAGTAGTTGTGAATTTGAGAGATACTTGTGTTGAAGTTTGTGATTCCCGTAGCATGCACGTATGGTGAACCGTTATGTAACGAAGTCGAAGCATGAGGTGTTTATTGATTGTCTTCCTTATGAGTGGCGGTCGGGGACGAGCGATGGTCTTTTCCTACCAATCTATCCCCCTAGGAGCATGCGTGTAGTACTTTGTTTCGATAACTAATAGATTTTTGCAATAAGTATGTGAGTTCTTTATGACTAATGTTGAGTCCATGGATTATACGCACTCTCACCCTTCCACCTTTGCTAGCCTCTCTAGTACCGCGCAACTTTCGCCGGTACCATAAACCCACCATATACCTTCCTCAAAACAGCCACCATACCTACCTATTATGGCATTTCCATAGCCATTCCGAGATATATTTCCATGCAACTTTCCACCGTTCCGTTTATTATGACACGCTTCATCATTGTCATATTGCTTTGCATGAAGTAGTTGACATTATATTTGTGGCAAAGCCACCATTCATAATTCTTTCATACATGTCACTCTTGATTCATTGCATATCCCGGTACACCGCTGGAGGCATTCATATAGAGTCATACTTTGTTCTAGTATCGAGTTGTATCATTGAGTTGTAAATAAATAGAAGTGTGATGATCATCATTCAATAGAGCATTGTCCCAAAAAAAGAGAAAGGCCAAATAAAAAAAGGCCAAAAAATAAAAAAATAGAAAGGGGCAATGCTACTATCCTTTTTCCACACTTGTGCTTCAAAGTAGCAC
Source organism: Triticum urartu (assembly GCF_003073215.2). Taxonomy (NCBI): domain Eukaryota; kingdom Viridiplantae; phylum Streptophyta; class Magnoliopsida; order Poales; family Poaceae; genus Triticum; species Triticum urartu. Next base: position 144,325,093 of record NC_053027.1, on the reverse strand, counting down.
CATGATATAGCGAGTCTCATATGTTGTGCTTCAAAGTAGCACCATGTTCTTCATATAGAGAGTCTCATATGTTTTCACTTTCATATACTAGTGGGAATCTTTCATTATAGAACTTGGCTTGTATATTCCAATGATGGGCTTCCTCAAAATGCCCTAGGTCTTCGTGAGCAAGCGAGTTGGATGCACACCCACTAGTTTCTTTTGTTGAGCTTTCATACATTTATAGCTCTAGTGCATCTGTTGCATGGCAATCCCTACTCACTCACATTGATATCTATTGATGGGCATCTCCATAGCCCGTTGATACGCCCAGTCGATGTGAGACTATCTTCTTCCTTTTTGTCTTCTCCACAACCACCATTCTATTCCACCTATAGTGCTATGTCCATGGCTCACGCTCATGTACTGCGTGAAGATTGAAAAAGTTTGAGAACATCAAAAGTATGAAACAATTGCTTGGCTTGTCATCGGGGTTGTGCATGATTTAAATATTTTGTGTGGTGAAGATGGAGCATAGCCAGACTATATGATTTTGTAGGGATAGCTCTCTTTGGCCATGTTATTTTGAGAGACATGATTGCTTTATTAGTATGCTTGAAGTATTATTATTTTTATGTCAATATTAAACTTTTGTCTTGAATCTTATGGATCTAAATATTCATGCCACAATTAAGAAGAATTACATTGAAATTATGCCAACTAGCATTCCACATCAAAAACTAACTTTTTATCATTTACCTACTCGAGGACGAGCAGGAATTAAGATTGGGGATGCTTGATACGTCTCCAACGTACCTATAATTTTTGATTGCTCCATGATATATTATATACTGTTTTGGGCAATATTGGGCTTTATTATCCACTTTTATATTATTTTTGGGACTAACCTATTAACCGGAGGCCCAGCCCAGATTTGTTGTTTTATGCCTATTTCAGTGTTTTGAAGAAAAGGAATATCAGATGGAGTCGAAACGGAACGAAATCAACTGGAGAAGTTATTTTTGGAAGGAAACACACCTAATGGACTTGGACCCCATGTCAGAAGATACGGGAGCTGCCCACGAGGGTGGGGGGCGCGCCCACCCCCCTAGGGCGCGCCCCCTGCCTCGTGGGGCCCCCGTGGCTCCCCTGACGTACCTCCTGTACCCATATATACCTATGTGACCTAAAACTTCCAGAACGCAAGATAGATCGGGAGTTCCGCCGCCAGAAGCCTCCGTAGCCACCAAAAACCAATCTAGACCTGTTCCGGCACCCTGCCGTAGGGGGCAATCCCTCTCCGGTGTCCATCTTCATCATCTCGGTGCTCTCCATGACGAGGAGGGAGTAGTTCTCCCTCGGGGCTGAGGGTATGTACCAGTAGCTATGTGTTTGATCTCTCTCTCTCTCTCTCTCTCTCGTGTTCTTGATTTGGCACGATCTTGATGTATCGTGAGCTTTGTTATTATAGTTGGATCCTATGTTTCTCCTCCCCCTCTTCTCTCTTGTAATGAATTAAGTTTCCCCTTTGAAGTAATCTTATCGGATTGAGTCTTTAAATATTTGAGAATACTTGATGTATGTCTTGCCATGGATATCTGTGGTGACAATGGGATACCACATGCCACTTGATGTATGTTTTGGTGACCAACTTGCGGGTTCCGCCCATGAACCTATGCATAGGGGTTGGCACACGTTTTCGTCGTGATTCTCCAGTAGAACTTTGGGGCACTCTTTGAGGTCCTTTGTGTTGGTTGAATTGATGAATCTGAGATTGTGTGATGCATATCATATAATCATACCCACGGATACTTGAGGTGACATTGGAGTATCTAGGTGACATTAGGGTTTTGATTGATTTGTGTCTTAAGGTGTTATTCTAGTACGAACTCTAGGGCTGTTTGTGACACTTATAGGAATAGCCCAACGGATTGATTGGAAAGAATAACTTTGAGGTGGTTTCGTACCCTACCATAATCTCTTCGTTTGTTCTCCGCTATTAGTGACTTTGGAGCGACTCTTTGTTGCATGTTGAGGGATAGTTTTATGATCCAATTATGTTAGTATTGTTGAGAGGACTTACACTAGTGAAAGTATGAACCCTAGGCCTTGTTTCCTATCATTGCAATACCGTTTACGCTCACTTTTATCATTCGTTACCTTGCTGTTTTTATATTTTCAAATTACAAAAACTATTATCTACCATCCATATTGCACTTGTATCACCATCTCTTCGCCGAACTAGTGCACCTATACAATTTACCATTGTATTGGGTGTGTTGGGGACACAAGAGACTCTTTGTTATTTGGTTGCAGGGTTGCTTGAGAGATACCATCTTCATCCTATGCCTCCTACGGATTGATAAACCTTAGGTCATCCACTTGAGGGAGCTACTGTCCTACAAACCTCTACACTTGGAGGCCCAACAACGTCTACAAGAAGAAGGTTGTGTAGTAGACATCAGTGAGCACTAAAGTTGAATTCATGTGAGAATATATTTAAAAAATCCTTACATTGTCATAATTCAATGTCAGGTGTGTCATCCGGTGGACCAGATCACTGCCTTAGGATTCATCATGTTTGTGGATGCATTGTGATCATGTAGGCACAACCCCTTTGATGGTGAGGGTCAGAAGGAGGATAAGTCAAGATGACAGTGTGTCACACTGAAACGAAGTACACATACCGGTGAAGAGTCTTGAGTCATGCTTATTCCGTTAGAGCTATGTGATTTGTTTTCTCCCGTTGCAATGCACGGACATATTTGCTAGTGATGGTTAAAGGCGATCCAGCTGCTGTTGACACAACGTTACTACCATTTATGAGAAGCAATTTTATCTATACCTCGGACATTGCGGTGGTTCCCTACCTTGCTCCTGATATATGCCGCTTCAGCCTGGATGAATAGTCCTGCATTGCTCTCGATATTGACAATAGCTGGCCCTTCCCAGAGCACCTACGGTTCAAAGCAAGCGTTTCCAACACCAAGGATTGGTTGAGTTGAAGTTCATTCCATTGCTTGTTATTTGTTGTCTGATGAAAACTTTAGTATTTACTAGAATGTTTTGTTGGAAATAATCTATAATCCAACATGTATCATCATTGTCATTTTGTGTTGATAACTTGTTGTATGTAATGAATGGTACATTTGCAAATGTGTGTCATAGACTCAATTTATGAATGGTTTTGAGTCACTTCTTGGAGTGTGAGTACCGTAGTAGTATAGCCAGCATCCGGTTTGTATATGAAGTTGCCACATCACATAGAGCCAACCTAATATTGGAGTACCAAATCTGAGATGCCACGTGTAGCAGATGAATGACTCCAAGTTTGACCACCGTGATGCTAGGTGCGAGCCGAGGAACACTGTTGGAGAGACCCCCTCATAATTTTCCTACATTGGTCATTTGATTCATAGGATAGAATGCTGTAGGATTTTTTCCCTATGTAATCATGTTTTAATTGGCAATCTAGCATCCACTCCAACTTTTGTTTCACTTCCTTTGATCCTACGAACAGAGTACTTGCTCTAAATAATGTGCTGCTGCAAGAGCCGCCTATATTAATTAACCATGCTCTAAAAAGGTGGACCAGCTTTGGCTATAATAGTGATGTACTAGGTTAGTAGGTGACCTTGCGCTTGGCTCTTCTCCTCTTCCGGAAGTCGAACAATAATGATGGTACTACAGTAGTACTTCTAGCAATCTGACACCAAATGAACCGCTGCACGTCCACCGCTTGTAAGCAAAAGTTTCTCCTCATGCTGCGAGCCACCGCGCACGCGTTGGCGAGGGAGAAAGCATAGTAAGCAAGATTCTCGTCATTCTGCAAGTTGACGGGACACATCAAAGTTATTTATTAGTACTCTCTTCAAAAAGGGCCTACCATGTCCGTGGCTACCATCCTGTGCTCTGTCACTGAGTACGTGCACTATTCACGTGCCATTGAGTAGAAAAAAATATTGCATAGTACTAGGTGCCATCGAAGTGCATGACTCACTTACGCACCGCATATCTCCATTTTCTTGCATGACACGCCACCTTGATGCTAGATGTCCCGCGTGTCATGGAGGCATATAGTATGCATTTGTAAAATGGAGGCATCTAGATGTCCCGCATGCCGGCAATAGGATGAACAAAGCTCATGTCTTAAATGAAAGAGTGGAAGAACATAGATTCCCGACGACCGAGAAGGAGCTACAAACCTCAGGGTGGAGCGTCTACACTCATAATATTTTATATTTTTTTGCGATAGAAAATCAACCAAATCTCTCCACGTTCCTATACCATTCTATAGTACCATGAGAATAACTTTGAACGTAAGCCATTGATTCACTCTATCCAATGGTCATAGTTGGAAAATCCAAACAAGACCAATCATTGGATCAACTCTTTTTTCGAGATCAACTCTTTTAGCACTTAGATTGTTGCCGCGTGCCCACCTATATATGCGCTCACGTGTGATGACCACAGGAGCTATCCACTCAGATTGTATGTTAAAAAAATAAAGGTCGATAACTAATGCGGCACCTCGGGCCAACGCGACCAGAGCGCATTTTGCATGAGAAATTACACACCATGTTTCGTCTACATGTGGTCCCATTCCAACATGTCAGTGAGATGAAGACGAGTCCTTTTGTACAATTTCTGAAAGGACATGTAGGCCGGGGCGCCTCTTTGTGTACTGTGGCAAACTGGCAATCGTCCACCGACTCTTCGACTTTCCCTCTTGATTTGGAACTACTGTCGCATGATCTTCCTCCCTCCTCCATTTGCCTTCACCCTTCCTTCTGCCATTGTTCGATCATCTTCTCCATGGAGGGAACAAGCCGGAAACGACCCCGTTATACTTGCCCCGATCTGAAAGATGACGTGGTGGGGGAACTCATTGATCGGTGCGACATCATCACCTCGGCTAGCATGGCAGGTTCGTTCAAGCCCATTCTCGACACAACTAATAATATCATTACAAGGAACCCAAGGGTCCAGGAGTGGTTTGATCTCCCCTATCTTCTTCACCGTGACCCTGCTGTCTGGCGCGGGGACGAGGGAAGCCTCGCCACGTGCAAGTTGATGCCTCTTGATAATGATACGTATGATGTTAAGATGCCATCACTTGAGGGCAAGGCTTGGGCAGGCACAAATGGAGATTGGGTTGTTTATATTGGGTACAATTGCGAGTGGGAATTTGTGAATGTGTACACTCATCAGCGGATTCCACTTCCAAAAATCTCCGAGTGCCCTGAGGTTGAGCACGCAGATGATCTACGTACGATCAAATATGATCATGGTGACTGTCGTCTACAGAAGATAGCAATTTCTCGAGTTCCCAACCGATCTTGGGATTACAAGGACTATCAAGTTGTTTCTATCTTCGACAAGTTTGTTGCCATCCGTCGTGGTTCAACTGGATGGATATTGCTCAAAAATCAGTTTCTATACACGGATGTGTACTGTGATGCAATTGAATACGAGGGTCTTGTGTTTGCTGCCACCACTCGTGGCACTGTTTTTGCATGGGATCCTCGTAGTTTCGGTACGTTTGTCTTCCACCGTAATTATAATTGTTTCATCCACATGCATGCGAGTTAGCAAGTTTCCCTTCTCTACTAATTAACCTTCTTCTTGTGTTTCCAAGGTCCTGTGGACATTCCACCACCTATACTTGAAATTTTTTATAACCAAGGGGGAGATGAGGACGAGGAGGGCCGATATACTCAGTGGCGCCTGGCAACTTCCGATGGATCACTCCTTCTTGTCTGTATACAACCCACTTCTGATGTTACTACTAAGGAGGCAGGTGTTGTCTCCTATGGTCGCACTCTCCAGACCTATTCCAACACCCGTTGTATGGTATTCGGGATGGATACTACTGTGCTAGAGCCAACACCTTCTCCCTGGTACCGTATTGACAGTCTTGGAGCAAACTCGCTCTTCCTTGGACAAAACTATCCAATGATGGTGAAAGGCGATCCAACTGCTGTTGACACAACGTTACTACCATTTATGAGAAGCAACTGTATCTATACATCGGACATTGCGGTGGTTCCCTACCCTGGTCGTGATATAGTAGGTCACTTCAGCCTGGATGATCAGTCCTGCGTTGGTCTCGAGATTGACAGTAGCTGGCCATTCCCAGAGAATCACTTGTGGTTCAAAGCAAGTGTTTCCAACACCAAGGATTGGTTGAGTTGAAGTTCATTTCATTGCTTGTTATTTGTTATGTGATGAAAACTTTAGTATTTATAATGTATCCTCGTTGTCGTTGTGGGTTGATGACCTGTTGTATGTAATAAAATGATATGCCTGTGATAAATTTACTAAATTTATGAATGACTTTCGAGTCGCTTCTCTGAGTGGGTTTTGCGACGAGGCAAAAATATATTTTCCGAATACATAATTGTACGTGCATTGCAACAGGTTATCGGATGAGGCCAATCAACAATAGTACACTATTTGTACTAGCTTCACATGCTGCACTATCTCTACGTCTACGTACGTAATACAACAAAGCATCCTCACAAAGAACACTTTTTAACCAAGCACAGACTCCAAGAAATTTGGCCACCATCTGAGGTGGGCCATATGTTAATGTGTTCGCTGTACGTACCCAGCACCTCGAATCCTCGATACTACTACTATAAGTAGTAGGAGTAGTAGGGTGGCATGGGCCAGAACAAGCATTCACATCCAGGAGTACGGCACACACCACCAGCACGACGTCCATCTGACACCATATTTGTTGGAGTCCGTGGTACAACAATCTCTTCAACCTCATCATTTCTCTAACTCATCCATCGCGCGGCGGGCGAGGTGGGGTTTTACCGTAGTCGGTTTCCTCAACTGCGGTCCCACTTGTAAGGCCAACTCCAACACACGACCCCAAACGAACCTCGTTTTTGCCCGGATTCTGTCCGTTTGGGTAGGGCAATGGGGTCGTGTCCGGGCCATTTCTCAGATGCGGTGGCCGTGCGCCGAACGCGCGAACGCATCCCGGCCGCGTACATTTTTCTTTGCAAACACATATCTTTTTTCATCATTGATATTTTGGTACATGGAAATACATCACCAAAATTTTGACTAGAAAAACAAGAACCACAAGAACACATTTTAGAAGATATCCAACTTCCATAACTACGCCTGTATGTTGGATTAGTGCCTTCTCGATGCATTCATTGTTGATCTGCGGAGGCTCGATCCTGCATGCTTCTTTCTTCTTCGAGTGTAAAGAAATAGACATGTCTAGCCTCTATTCTATCAACAAGTGCACTAGTCTCATCTCTAAGCCTCTATGCTAGCTAAAAGTGCTAGAACATCTACTAAATTGCGCTCTATCAATATAATCGTTGTACTCTTCGTCCCAATACCAAAACTTGCATCCGTTCTACACAATAAAATTTTAAGTTAGCACAACTAGTCTAATCCGAGAGCACAACCGAAGATTTGGTCGAGTTCTTCCTCCTTTTTCCGACACATGGGACATCCAGCATCCAGGTCGTGTCATGCAAGAAAATAGAGTGGTAGGTGAAGCCACGTGATGTGCATATTGGGTTAAACTGTAAATAGAATCTTACTACTCTTGAGTAACTCCAAAAGAGGCCACCAAAGATCTTTATTGGATTTGTTTTTCATCACTAGCACGTCGAGGTGAAAGATGTGCAGGTTCAGTGGGTCCTCTTGCATTTTCACTGACATGTGGGACCACATATTGCAAACAGACGATGGGCTCCGCGCGTCTGCTGGCTGGCTGAGAAGAGAGATAGAGGAGGGCTGAGCACGGACTCCAGGAAATTTGTTCTATGTAACCAGCACCTTGATATAGTGGGGTGGCATGGGGCATAACTAGCATTCATGTCTAGCAGTACGGCACACGCCACCCACACGAGTCCCATCCGACACCAATTTTCTTGGAGTCCGTGCTAGCTACAGCCATCTCTTCTCCCTCCTATTTTCTCAGCCATCACGCGGTGGGCGGGGTGGGGGTTTGCCTATAGTCGGTTTGCTCAACTGTAGTCCCACTTGTAAGTGAAAATGCAACACAGCACGCATTCCCCCTTGAGCGGCGTGCCGAACAAACTGTGTGGGGGTGCGACGCGAACACGGTAGGCTTTTCCTTTTGAACTTATAACTTGTAAAATTTGGTTCTGCTCCATGGGGCGACCGATAGATAGAAATAACGGTTTTCCCTAGAGTAATGAGAAGTTTGGTTCTTGCGCGGTTCATGCATGGAGTACGTAGGAAAATTATGAAGTTGATGCGAAAGGTAAGATAATTACTTGTAGTACCATATACTACTACATGGATTTGACGGAAAGATAAAGATACATACAAATCCATCAATAACATCCTCACGCCCTAGTGCACCGGGTCACAACCAAAGTGTGAGGAGCAGTGGCGTTGGTGGGAAGCTCAACATGCTTCTAAACAATGCCGTCCAAGGTTGCCCTGCGGTCCAAGAAGGCCAACGTCCTATCGTCCTCCTCTTGCATGTAGTAGTCCTTGTGGACGATTTGCGCGTAGACGTGGGTGATTATGTCGATGGTGTCTTGCTGCGCCAAGCGCTGCGCGGCGAGCGCGACCTCGAGGTGGACGTTCTCCAGCGCGATGGCGGGCAGTCGCAGGGCCACCAGTGCGTCGAAGAGGTTGTCACCATAGAGGCCATTGAGGGTGGCAGGCATCGCAGAGCCTGGGCGCGTGGGTTGAAGGCGTACGTCAAGGTCATCCGCGAGCTTCTTGACAATGGTGAACTTGTCGAGGAAGCCGACGAGGACCTCGTCGAACATGGAGACGAAGTTGTCGTCCAAGCGGCCCCTCGCCCTGGCGGCCTCAAGCACTACCTGGAGACGTTCCTCGGTGCCGGGCCGTAGGCCGGCGTCATGGACCATCTGGAATAGCCGGCTGATTCTCGCACTCATCGCCTCCGTGGGTCTAGCTTCTAGTCAACTAATCTTGCGATTGGAGTGATCACTCTTGCCCTTGGGTGCGTAGGTGCGTAGGATTTTGTAGATTGGACTGGCGGGAGCCTTTATATGAGAAGTGCAGACTGCATTGAATTCACGTGCGTGCTGGCCATCTACTCCTCGCCCCTCTACTGCACCTGCCTTTGGCTGTATGACAGGTTGGCTAGCCACTCATTGGGCCCACGTGTCATACACCCAAAGGCAGGTGCAGTAAGTCAATGAAGCTGCGTCCCCCTCCGTGCCCGTGCATGCTCTCAATGACTTGAGACTACCAAAGATCACATGTAGTGGTTAGTTCATTGCATGTAATCCTATTAAGTAGCAAAAAGACATTAAGTTACCTCGCCGATAGGAATAAAACAATACACCATGTATTTATTTACAGAGGGAGTAGTACATTTTTTGTGACATGCATTACTAGATATTGCTAGGCAAATACTAAATCCAGATGGACGTGGTAGTACTACTAAATCCAGATGGTGGTGCTAGTACTACTAGTAGTAGTAGTACCAATGTAGTAGCACTGTACTACCCGTTGGTAAAATTATTACATGCCCTCAAAGTGAAGTGACAAGACCCTACGCCGGAGATGACACCTGAGTATCGGCGTCGTGTTCGGCATACCATAGTCAGCCTCACCATCTGTAGTCACTATCATCATGGCTTTAGACCTAGCCTGCTTATAACTAGCCGTGTTCGACATAATTTCCCGTGCGTAGATGCCCGTGCATTGCACGAAACACCAAGATTGGGGGTGGATGGCGCCGGCAGCGGCCATCGGGCCAGATTTTTCCATGGCCTTCTAGATGTGGTGGGGAGGAGATAAGGCTGATTGTGAGATACAAGGATTTGTTTGTAAATAGGGAACAAGTGCGGGCATCTTTTTGCAAAATTGGAGAATTTTGGTTTGTATGCGTCAGATCTAGATCCGACGGCTATTGGTGAAAGATGGCAGGCACAACATCATCACCAACTCAGGACCTGTTTGATTCGCAGGATTTTGAAAATGCAGGAATAGGACACGGCAATATTACAAGTTTTAAACTAATATTACAAATTTTAGGAGTAATGTTGCACCTACGAAGAGGGAATTACTAGGAAGTTTATGTAAGAACTTTCATTACTTTAGGTGGATGCAGCATTATTGTGCAAACTAAAATCCACCGCCCTGACAAGTCACTAATGGGCAAATAAGTTTTCGAGTCTCTGGCCACTTGATGTTTCAAAAACAAATTCAGCTTCTGTGGAGACTTTGTCATTTAGGCTTAGACGCTTGCGGTGATTAGCACGCCATTCATTCTTGCGCCAAAGAACACCAAACCTCATTACCTTGAGCACACTTGCCTCCAGAACAAAGAACCTGGCCAATTTAATCTCAGATGTGCTGCCTCGGTAGTCGATCAAATCAATTTCTATAAGATGGAGATCAAGGCATTCGACGAGATTGTTATAGTGCAGCACATTTTTCACTTTCGGGTCTTTTTTTATCTGCAAATAAGATAGCATATTAGAGCAGCTGACTGTATAAGATTGTCGTGTCATCAAGAGGTACCAATATCATTCGCTCATACGATAGGGTTGGCTGGCTAGTGATATTTTTTCACTCTCTCTCTCTCTTTCTCTTTCCTCTCATTTACCTAGGAGTACGTGAAGAGCTTGGGCATTTGTTGCCTTCCACTATGTGGCCGATGCCATAATACGCATCGATGTCAAATCAAAAGAGTGTTTTTATTGCTTCAGTCCTCTCTCTCCCACGCAAGTGTTTTCTCATTGCGTGAGTTAATTTGGCACCGGAGCAAAGTAGGTGATCCAGATTGGGGCACCAGGTGAGCAATGGAGGGGCATCGATGCCAAATGCATCACAAGTGAATTTGGCATGTGTTTTGGCCTACATAGTGGAGGGCCGTTATTGCCCGCTTTTGTACTACCTCTTATTTAGTATAAAATTTTGACCATATATTTATGTAAGAAAATACCAATGCATGTCACTAAAAATTACACCATTTGAAATTATGTTCAAATACGAATCCAATGATATAGTTCTTAGTGATATGCATTAACATTTTGTCAGTTAAATCTATGTTAAAATTTTGATACTACAAAATAGGAAGAGTAAACCAGGACGGAGGTAGTACTTGCTCTTAGGGTAACCATAGAGTTACTGGAGTAGTCTAAGTTACTTTCCACTATGACTAGCCTAGGCTACTATAGTAGTACAACGAAAAAATGATGCAGATGATCATGTGAGAAAAAAATACTAAAAACATTTATTACGGTGCAGTGCGTAGATGCAGTTTTGAACATTACACTTGTCATCGTAATCTGGGAAAATTACGAAAAATTTGAGCTACATTGTGATTAACATTTACTAATAGGAAATAAGTTTCACCTCGATGAGTAGCTTCTCCGTGCACGGAAAGCATGTAAGGAATCCAACAACTTGATCTAGATTGGGGCCGATAGATTTTATTGCCAAGATCTTCACTGTGCGCATAGACTGGGTCAAGCTTGTGGGAATCATTTTCTGGAAGACGGTCGTAAATACATCAAGAAGAAATTTAAAAATGTGAATTTTAAGAAGTCAGAGAAGAAGATGAGTGCTGTACCTGAATGATTATGGATCAAATAAAGAGTTCGGAGAATTTGGCAGACGAGTGCACCAACGCTGTCAATTTCGGTGCGTCAATGACCCTGATTTTTGTTGGACCTTCTAGATCCGATACAAGCAATCTCTCAAGGAAAGGCGCATTCTCAATGACCATAACATGGAACAACTGGAGTGATCTCTTCCCAATTGATGTCTTGATGCGGGGCCAGCAAGACACATAAATCCATCGGAGATTCGTCGAGGCGATGTGGAGGCTAATGAACCCGTGGATCTGCTCAGGACAAAGGTACTCGAGCACTCGAGCGCAGTACAACTGCGGAGCAGGTGCTCCATAGCTTTCTTCGAGATGACAACGTCGAAGAGGTCAAGCTGCTTGAGTTGAGGGAGAAGAAGGGTGGGCGCATCATTAATCTGGGGAAGATAGCAGGAGCTGAAGCTGGACGGCGCAACGTTGGCGCGAAGCGGAGCACGGACGGCGGCAGAGAGCGACATCGTCCAGCTTCAAAGCCAAGCTCCTCGAGCTGATCTATGGCGGGGGATAAGAACCAGTCGTCGAACTTGGGTTGGACCTTGCAGTTGGTACTGAACATGCGGATGTCAAGGTGTCTTCCTGGCCCAGGGTGCGATGAAAGGATCTTGGAGACTACGGCCATGCATTTGCAATCCCCATCGCAGAGGCAGCTGTCGATGATGAGGTTGAGGGGGACACGGCGCTAGATGGGGCGCCACCGCCGGGAGAGCAGGGCGGTCCGCACGACAGATTTGGTGGGGAGGAGGCCGATGATGATGAGCAGCATGTCGTCGGGGAGGCTGCTGATGAAGTCCAGGCTCGCCGGATGCGGTTTTGGCTCGAGCCGCCTTCTCTTGTTGGGTGCCTCGCCGTCCATCTCAACCGGCGGCGACGCCGGTGTACACGTGTGCTGGTGTGTGTTGTGTGCGCGAGTGCGTCCTTCTGTGCATGCTGCCGCGCAGTGGTGAATTGTGCGCGAGTACGTCCTCCACGCGGAAAAAGTGTGTCCTCAATGCGCCCTCAATTTACAAGCGTGCGGGGTGCTACCCTGAGTGGTTTCAACTTTGTTTACTTCACCGCGTGTCAGATGGGCCTCTAGTTTACTTATTTTCACCCACTGTCACATGGGCCAGCACACGAAGATATAGAACACGAACTGACAAAGCATCATGTGGACTGGTTGACCGGTCAACTAAACAATATATGGAGCTATACGCTGACACAGTGAGCATATAATCCGTCGGTATGGAGTGTTCGTGTGAGAGGGGAGGCCCGTGAGAGTTAGCAGAGAGAGAGACAGAGAGAGAGCAAGAGCTACTCCCTCCGTTCGATAATGTAGTTCCAACATTTTTTTAAAGTCAAACTTTTGAAACTTTGACCAAGTTTATAAAGAAATTACTTATATCTACAATACCAAAGATAAATGATAGTATGAAGTAAGTACATGTTGTGTGATAACCCACAAGTATAGGGGATAGCAACAGTTTTCGAGGGTAAAGTACTCAACCCAAATTTATTGATTCGACACAAGGGGAGCCAAAGAATAGTCTCAAGTATTAGTAGCTAAGTTGTCAATTCAACCACACCTGGAAACTTAATATCTGCAGCAAAGTTTTTAGTAGCAAGGTAATATGATAGTAGTGATAACGGTAGCAAAAGGTAACAGTAGTAAAAGTAATGTTTTGGTATTTTGTAGTGATAATAGCAATAGCAACGGGAAAGTAAATAAGCGAAGAACAATATATGGAAAGCTCATAGGCAATGGATCAGTGATGGAGAATTATGCTGGATGCGGTTCATCATGTAATAGTCATAACCTAGGGTGACACAGAACTAGCTCCAGTTCATTGATATAATGTAGGCATGTATTCCGAACATAGTCATGCGTGCTTATGGAAAAGAACTTAAATGACATCTTTTGTCCTACCCTCCCGTGGCACCGGGGTCCTTATGGAAACTAAGGGATATTAAGGCCTCCTTTTAATAGAGTACCGGAACAAAGCATTAACACATAGTGAATACATGAACTCCTCAAACTACGGTCATCACCGGTAAGTATCCTAATTATTGTCACTTCGGGGTTAACAGATCATAACACATAATAGCTGACTATGGACTTGCAAGATAGGATCAAGAACACTCATATATTGATGAAAACATAATAGGTTCAGATCTGAAATCATGGCACTCGGGCCCTAGTCACAAGCATTAAGCATAGCAAAGTCATAGCAACATCAATCTCAGGACATAGTGGATACTACGGATCAAACCCTAACAAAACTAACTCGATTACATGATAGATCCCATCCAACCCATCACAGTCCAGCAAGCCTACGATGGAATTACTCACGCACGGTGGTGAGCATCATGAAATTGGTGATGGAGGATGGTTGATGATGACGATGGCAACGGATTCCACTCTCCGGAGCCCCGAACAGACTCCATATCAGCCCTCCCGAGAGGTTTTAGGGCTTGGCGCCGGCTCCGTATTGTAAAACACGATGATTTCTTCTCTCTGGTTTTTTTCTCATGGAAACTCAATATATGGAGGTGGAGTTGGAGTCAGAGAGGCAACAGGGGGCCCACGAGGTAGGGGGGCATGCCCTAGGGGGGCAGGCGCGCCCCCCACCCTCGTGGAGAGGTGGTGGGCCCCTGGCCTTCATCTTTTGCAGGTATTTTTCTTATTTTCTGAAAAGTGGCTCCGTGAAGTTTTAGGTCATTCCAAGTTTGCTCCTGCACATAAATAACACCATGGTAATTCTGCTGAAAACAGCGTCAGTCCGGGTTAGTTCCATTCAAATCATGCAAGTTAGAGTCCAAAACAAGGGCATAAGTGTTTGGAAAAGTAGATATGTTGGAGACGTATCAACTCCCCCAAGCTTAAACCTTTGCTTGTCCTCAAGCAATTCAGTTGAAAAACTGAAAGTGATAAAGAAAAAAATTTACAAACTTTGTTTGCTCTTGTTGTTGTAAATATGTAAAGCCAGCATTAGAGTTTTCAGCAAAGATTATAACTAACCACATTTGCAATAACGCATAGGTCTCAAGTTTACTCATATCAATAGCATAATCAACTAGCGAGCAATAATAATAAATCTCGGATGACAACACTTCCTCAAAACAATCATAATATGATATAACAAGATGGTATCTCGCTAGCCCTTTCTGAGACCGCGAAACATAAATGCAGAGCACCTTTAAAGACCAAGGACTGACTAGACATTGTAATTCATGGTAAAAGATATCCAGTCAAGTCATACTCAATGTAAACTAACAATAATGAATGCAAATTATAGTGGTGCTCTCCAACTGGTGCTTTTTAATAAGAGGATGATGACTCAACATAAAACTAAATAGATAGGCCCTTCACAGACGGAAGCAGAGATTTGTAGAGGTGCCAGAGCTCGGTTTTGAAACAGAGGTGAATAATATTTTGAGCAGTATACTTTCATTGTCAACATAACAACCAAGAGATGGCGATATCTTCCATGCTACACACATTATAGGGGGTTCCCAAACTGAATGGTAAAGTTTATACTCCCCCTTCCACCAACAAGCATCAATCCATGGCTTGCTCGAAACAACGAGTGGCTCCAACTAACAAGAGTCCCAGTGGGAGTTTTATTTGCAATTATTTTGATTTAGTTTGCATAAAGCATGGGACTGGGCATCCTGGTGACCAACCATTTATCTCGTGAGTGAGGAGCGGAGTCCACTCCTCTTGAGAATAACCCGCCTAACATGGAAGATACATACATCCCTAGTTGACACATAAGCTATTCGAGCATACAAAATAGGATATTTATTTGAAGGCTTAGAGTTTGGCACATACAAATTTACTTGGAACGGCAGGTAGGTACCGTATATAGGTAGGTATAGTGGACTCATGTGGAATAACTTTGGGGTTTAAGGGATTGGATGCACAAGCAGTATTCCCGCTTAGTACAAGTGAAGGCTAGCAAAAGACTGGGAAGCGACCAGCTAGAGAGCGACAACAGTCATTAACATGCATTAAAATTAATCAACACCGAATGCAAGCATGAGTAGGATATAATCCACCACGAACATAAATATCGTGAAGGCTATGTTGATTTTATTTCAACTACATGCGTGAACATGTGCCAAGTCAAGTCACTTAAATCATTCAGAGGAGGATACCACCCTATCATACCACATCATAACTATCTCAATAGCATGTTGGCACGCAATGTAAACCATTATAACTCATAGCTAATCAAGCATGGCACAAGAAACTATGATCTCTAGTTGTCATTGCAAACATGTTTATTCATAATAGGCTGAATCAGGAACGATGAACTAATCATATTTACAAAAAAGAGGTCAAGTTCATACCAACTTTTCTCATCTCAGTCAGTCCATCATATATCGTCATAATTGCCTTTCACTTGCACGACCGAATAGTGTGAATAATAATAATAGTGCACGTGCATTGGACTAAGCTGGAATCTGCAAGCATTCAATAAACAGGAGAAGACAAGGCAATACTGGCACTTTTGTCAGATCAACAATAATGCATATAAGAGCCACTTCAACAATTTAATCATGGTCTTCTCCTATCGACCCCCAAAGAAAACAAATAAAACTATTTACACAGGAAAGCTCCTAACAAGCAAAAGAAGAACAGGAAATATTTTTGGGTTTTCTTTTTAATTACTACTACAAGCATGGAAATTAAAACTAGCTAGAAGCTACAACTGAATTTTTTTGGTTTTTCTTAAGGTTTATTAAACACACAAGAAGAAAGCATAAAAAGGAAAATTGAACTAGCATGGATGATACAATCAAAAAGTATGAGCACCGACATCTAGCAATGAGTGTGTGAACATGAATGTAATGTCGGTGGGAAATACGTACTCCCCCATGCTTAGGATTTTGGCCTAAGTTGGTCTGTGGCCACGGCTGGCCTGGCGGATATCCATAATAGTAGTTGGGGTCATACTGCGATGCAGCGGCTATCGCCTGCTGAGCTGCAGCGTGGCGACAAGCGGCCTCCTCTCTCCTCTCGTACTCATCTGCCTCCTCTCTGGTGATAGTATATCCTCCTCTTGCCTGATAATCAAAGAAGGCAGGAGCAGGGAGAGTAATACGGACAGCATGGCGTCTGTCAAAGATTAGTCGATACTGGAGAGGTGATTCGTTCCTCTCAACAAACTGGTGCTGAACCATAGCATTAAAATCTAAATAAGTAGGTGGTAATTCAATATCATCTCCGCGTATGTCTATACCAAGAAAATTAGCTATGCGGGTTGCATAAATTCCTCCAAAGAAATCTCCATTATATCTATTAAGGTACAACCTACGTGCAACAATGGCTCCCAAATTATAACATTGGTCTCTTAACACAGCACTCCTAAGAATACTGAGATCGGGGACACACATGTGACATGCCTCATCTTTATCATTGATGCATCTGCCTATGAAGAGAGCAAAATAATGTATAGCACGAAAGTGGATGCTCCCTGTGGTAGCTTGTGTAATATCTCTAGATTCTCCCACAGTTATGCTAGCAAGAAAATCTCTAAATTCAGATTTGCAAGGATCCCGTATACTACCCCATTGTGGAATTTTGCATGCAGTGGTAAAATCCTCTAAGTCCATAGTGTAAGATTTATCATAAAGATCAAACAGGACAGTTGGAGAATTATGTGAAGTTGAAAATTCAAACCTCCTCACGAAGGTACTGGTGAGGTTGTGATACTGGCTGCACTTTTCCTCCTCGAAGCTCACGAGATCGGCGTTATGCAAATATGCGTTAAATTCTTCTTTAATTCCTGCTCGATCCATAAAATTTTCAGAAGGCCACTCACAAGGACGCACTGGAGCGTCTCTTGGTGGCTGTTCATCAGCATCACGCATTGCAAGCCTGGGTCCTTGCTTCCTTGAAGAACCACCTTGGAACATTTTCCTAAGCATATTTCTTCCTCTGAAAAATTCTGAATTTTTTTAGTAACTTAAAAATAAAAGTAAACCAAACTCAATAATATTGATAGCAACTACTCCTAGAAGTGCCTAGGGCCTATATCATGCATCAAAACTAGTTTTGACCACATAAATTTGACATGCAAGCTCAAGAACAGGGTCACCTAAGCAGCAAAAATTTGCAATGAATAAAGCACTAGAGCAAAAACTAATTGGACTAATGAAGGAGTCACATACCAAGGAACAATCTCCCCAAGCAGTTTTGTGAGAGGTGCTTTGAGCAACGAGATCGAAAATGGCAGCACGATGAGCTAGAACTCGTGCTTGAGCTGGATATTTGTGTTTGTGGGAGGAAGATGAAGTGTGTGGGTGCAGGAATAATTTGAGGAGGGCCACCGTGGGCCCATGAGGCAGGGGCGCGCCCTAGAGGGGTGGGCGCGCCCTCCACCCTCGTGCGCAGGTGGTTGACCCCCCTGGTGTATTCTCAGTTCCATAAATCCTCAAATATTCTAGAAAAAAGTCATATTTAAATTTCAAGGCATTTGGAGAACTTTTATTTTCGAGGTATTTTTATATTGCACGGATAATCAGATAACAGACAAAAATATATTTATTTTTATTTTTTTTAATATAAATAACAGGAAGTAAAAGTGGGGTACAGAAGGTTGTGCCTTCTAGTTTCATCCATCTCATGATCATCAAAAGGAATCCACTAACAAGGTTGATCGAGTCTTGTTAACGAACTCATTCCAAATAACATGTAACCGGAGAAATTTCAAATAACACTATGTTACCTCAATGGGGATATGCACATCCCCAATAATAAGAATATTGTATTTCTTCTTGACAGTAGGAAGAGGAAATTCAAAACCTCCAAATATAATTGATGGAATTTTTCCAATAGAGTTGATACTATGAACTTGAGGTTGTTTCCTCGGAAAGTGTACAGTGTTCTCATTACCATTAACATGAAAAGTGACATTGCCTTTAGTGCAATCAATAACAGCCGTATAGTACTCTTACGATGGAAGTCGGTCGTGGACCACATTGACCACGCAGAGAATCAAGGTGGTGGACGACAGTGAGGCCTAGGAAGGTGATGACGTGGACCCAGGGAAGACGCGGCAGTGGATGTCCACGCGGAGAGGAGTATGAGGGTTCACTGGTTCGGCTGCGGTGTGAGGCTGCCATCGCCGCAGAATAACAGCGGGTGTGGGTGAGTAGAGGGATGGCCTGGCCAGCGATGGGAGTAGTAGGGGGTGATGAAGCTATGTACCTAGGGTAGGGTCATAGGCCTGACCTAAGATTACCTCCCCAAGGACATCACCTTAAAGCCAGCAGCATTCCAGGGGTACCATCATCCACTCGACCAGAGATACTTGGAAGAATCAATGTCACTCGACCGTCATAGAAGTCACTCAACGGACAAAAGATCTGAAGACACTCTGCACAGCAACGGTCGGGCGTTTACTCATAGCCTTAACTACCATTTATAACATTTTAATACAGACGTTATTTGTAATGCTCCACCTTTATGTACATTAAACCCTGCATAACAGAGGGGAGCCGGGGTCCTGGCACACTCTATATAAGCCACCCTCCTCCTCCAGGTCTGGGGTTCGCATCTTTTGTAAACATACACACACATATAATCGAGTCGACCGCCTCAGGGCGTCGAGACGTAGGTCTATTACTTCCTCCGAGAAGGGCCTAAACTCGTAAACTCGTGTGTACAACTACTCCATAGCTAGGATCTTGCCTCCTCATACCTACCCCCCATTCTACTATCAACCTTAGAATAGTTTCTGGTTGATGTCTTAGCAGTTTGTTGGAGAAGTTGTGATTTTTCCGATTCTCGTCATCATGGTTTCCGGCGGAGGATTGGCTGATGGCCGCGTGATCCGTCTCGGCGCGCTTGTCTTCATCGCCGACGACTCCGCTTGGCTCCACGAGGCTCCACTCGACGTCGAGGCGCTCCCCGTCCGCGGGGCGACACACTTCCGTGCATGCGTCCACGGCATCCTTCTTCAGCAGCCGTCAACTCAGTATCAGTCGGCTCCTATGGCAACCTCGCTTTCTGTTGTTCCTCGGCGCCAGCGATCCGGTCGGTCGAGGCTTCAGCGGTGGGTGAGGCATGTGGTGGCCAGTCAATCGTCCACCCCACAAATCGCGGAGATCAAGCCCAATGAAACTCTCTACGGCCTGTTCGATCTGTCGACTGGCTCCGTCGAGACCGCGTCCGAGTGCGACAGCAGCGACCCCGCGGCGGAAGTCTTGATGGTAAATGGACCGCTGATACGTCTCCAACGTATCTATAATTTTTGATTGCTCCATGCTATATTATCTACTGTTTTGGACATTATTAGGATTTATTTTCCACTTTTATATTATTTTTGGGACTAACCTATTAACCGGAGGCCCAGCCCAGAATTGCTGTTTTTTGCCTATTTTAGGGTTTTGAAGAAAAGGAATATCAAATGGAGTCCAAACGGAATGAAACCTTCAGGAACGTGATTTTCTCACCGAAGATGATCCAGGAGACATGGACCCTACGTCAAGAAACAAAGGAGGGAGCCATGAGGTAGGCGGCGCGCCTACCCCCCCCCCCCCCAGGCGCGCCCTCCACCCTCATGGGCCCCCTGTTGCTCCACCGACGTACTCCTTCCTCCTATATATACCTACATACCCCCAAATGATCAGATATGGAGCCTAAACCCTAATTCCACCGCCATAACTTTCTGTATCACGAGATCCCATCTTGGGGCCTGTTCCAAAGCTCCGCCGGAGGGGGTATCCACCACGGAGGGCTTCTACATCAACACCATAGCCTCTCCGATGAAGTGTGAGTAGTTTACCTCAGACCTTCGGGTCCATAGTTATTAGCTAGATGGCTTCTTCTCTCTTTTTGGATCTCAATACAATGTTCTCCTCCTCTCTTGTGGAGATCTATTCGATGTAATCTTCTTTTTGCGGTGTGTTTGTTAAGACCGATGAATTGTGGGTTCATGATCAAGTCTATCTATGAACAATATTTGAATCTTCTCTGAATTCTTTTATGTATGATTGGTTATCTTTGCAAGTCTCTTCGAATTATCAGTTTGGTTTGGCCTACTAGATTGATCTTTCTTGCAATGGGAGAAGTGCTTAGCTTTGGGTTCAATATTGCGGTGTCCATTCCCAGTGACAATAGGGGCAGCAAGGCACGTATTATATTGTTGCCATCGAGGATAACAAGATGGGGTTTTTATCATATTGCATGAATTTATCCCTCTACATCATGTCAGTTTGCTTAAGGCGATACTCTGTTTTCATGAACTTAATACTCTAGATGCATGCTAGATAGCGGTCGATGAGTAGAGTAATAGTAGTAGATGCAAGCAGGAGTCGGTCTACTTGTCTCGGACGTGATGCCTATATACATGATCATACCTAGATATTCTCATAACTGCCACTAGTGAAACCTATGGCCCCCGGGTCTATCTTCATCATATTAATCTTACATTACTTAGTTGTTTCCTTTGCCTTTATTTTACTTTGCATCTTTATAATAAAAATACCAAAAATATTAACTTATCATATCTATCACATCTCACTCTCGTAAGTGACCGTGAAGGGATTGACAACCCCTTATCGCGTTGGTTGCGAGGAGTTATTTTCTTTGTGCAGGTACTAGGGGACGCGCGCGCAACCTCCTACTGGATTGATACCTTTGGTTCTCAAAAACTGAGGGAAATACTTATGCTACTTTGCTGCATCATCCTTTCCTCTTCGGGGAAATCCAACGAAGTGCTCAAGAGGTAGCAACCGCGCAGTCCTCCTGGCTTCACCCATGAAGATGGGGGCGATGGCATCAGCGACCCATCGCATGTCCTCGAGGAGTACCGCCCTGAACCTCTCGCTTCGCAGTGGAGGGAAGAGCTTCGCCGCCATAACATGGATGCACTTCACACTCCTATCGTTGGAGAAACCTCCGAGGCCCAGGCCTTGGAGGAGGCACACCTGGCCAACTTGGCTGAGCGCACTCGACTGGAGAACCTCCAGCGCGCACTCGATGAGCGTGCTCGGCAGCGAATTCCTGAATCCAGTCGACGACAACTTTTTCCGCCTTCGACTCAGGTATACCGAACAACGATCCAGAATCTCACAGTTGCAGCTCGAATAGCAGAGTCAATTCAACCGTCCTAGCCAGAAGCTGGCTGAGGTTTGATGCAGATCCGGGCTTTGCTCCGGGCAGCGGGAGAGCAGAATACAGCAGTATCCCAGTCGCGGAATAGGATTCATAGCAGATTTGTGGTGGCGGATATTGTCCAATCTGCTCACAGCCCAAGATCGCCTCCGCGGCGTGAGGAGCATGGGCACCGGCAAGATCAGTACAAGAACTATGAGCAGTATGATCATCGACTTGACCACGATGACTGCGTCGAATGCCCACGCCTCCTCCGAGGAGTGGGTCATACGTGCCTCGGCTGCAAGATGACAGGCGCCCCCATAGCGGCGAAAGAAGAATTCCAGTCGACCCCAGAGAGCCAGGCTTTGATGCAAGATCTATCCTTGTTCAAGGTCTGGTTGATAGGAACAGAGCTCACAGAGAAGGCCATGATGGAGATCATCCGACTGGACCCGAGTGTTTTAGCAGAGCCGTCAGAGCTGCAGTGATTCCTCCCAACTTCAGGTTGGCGACTGGATTCAGCAAGTTCACCGGCGGGTCCAAGCGAGACACTTGGCTTGAGGACTACCGAGTGGCTGTGCAGATTGGTGGCGGCAATGATGATGTGGCTATGAAGCACCTCCCCTTGATGTTGGAGGGCTCAGCCAGAGCATGGTTGAATCAGTTGGCTCTTGGCAGTATATATAGTTGGAAGGAACTTGCTCGAGTGTTTGTTAGGATCTTTGAAGGCACTTGCAAAAGGACAGCAGGGTTGATAGAATTGTAGTTTGTGTCCAGAAACCGAATGAAACCTTGAGGGATTATATCCAGAGATGGATTACGTTGCACCATACAGTGGAGAATGTGTCAGATCACCAAGCAATTTGTGCCTTCAAGGAAGGCGTTAAGTATCGGGAGTTGAATCTGAAATTCGGTCGGACAGGAGATATGACTCTGACTCGGATGATGAAGCGGAAGACCGACTCCGGAGTGGCAAGCACAAAACAGTCGCCCAAGAAACCGGAGGAGGGAATTCCAGTCGAAAATAGAAGCAAAAGGCTGAACCAGCTGCTCCTAGTGAAGCTTTAGCTGTTGCCCAAGGAAAGTTCAAAGGAAAGCCCAAGGGGTCCTAGACTCCCAAAAAAGTTAAGGATAAAGATGGGAATGATGTGTTGGATTTACCATGCCATATTCATACCAAAAAAGATGAAGAGGGGAACATCATTTACCCTAAACACACCACTCGACAGTGTCGTTTCCTTATCCAGCAGTTCCGAGAGAAACAACCCAAGGAGAAGGAAAAGGAGTCGGGCGGAGGTGAGGATAGGGAAGAAGATGATGATGGTTTTCCCAACGTCAATTCCACACTGATGATTTTTGCTGATGTTGAAAGAAAAAGTTGGTTGAAAGTTATTAACAGGGAAGTAAACATGGTTGCTCCTGCAACACCCAGTTATCTGAAGTGGTCCCAGACTGCCATCAAATTCGACCAGTCAGACCATCCAGCTCATATAGCCACCCCTGGGAGGCAAGCACTGGTGGTCGACCCAGTAGTTGAAGGCACTCGACTGACTAAAGTGCTGATGGATGGTGGCAGTGGCCTGAATATCCTTTATGCTGAAACCTTGAAGGGAATGGGCATTCCGATGTCCAAACTTAGTGAAAGCAATATGGGTTTCCATGGCATTATTCCTGGCAAGAAAGCTCAGTCACTCGGCCAGATCGCCCTCGATGTGGTTTTCGGTAATTCCAAGAACTACCGCAAGGAAAAGTTGACATTTGAGGTAGTGGATTTTAAGAGTGCTTACCATGCTATTCTAGGTAGGCCCGCTTATGCACGTTTTATGGCTCGACCATGTTACATGTATCTCAAATTGAAGATGCCTGGTCCTAAAGGAGTAATCACTGTCATTGGCAGTCGGCAGAAGGCGGAAGAGTGCTTCCAAAAGGGCTCGAAAATTGCCGATGCACAGATGGCAGTAGTAGAACTGCAAGAGTATCAGAAGAATGCAGATCCGAGTGATTTCCCGCGAGCCAAGAAGCCTGCCATAGATTCTGCATTTCAGTCGTCCGGTGAAACGAAGCCGATTCGTATTCACCCGACCGACCACAATGCTGCTCCGACCCATATCTCAACAACACTCGGCAGCAAATAGGAAGAAGCGCTCGTCCAGTTCCTCCGTGAGAACTGGGACATCTTTGCATGGAAACCTTCTGACATGTTGGGTGTACCCAGGGGACTGGCTGAGCATCGTTTGCGAGTCGACCCAAAAGTAAAACCAGTCAAGGAACATCTCCGACGGTCCGCCGTCCAGAAGTGAAAAGCAATCGATGAGGAAGTGGCTCGGCTCTTGGCAGCTGAGTTCATCCGTGAAATCTACCACTCTGAGTGGCTCGCCAATGTTTTTATGGTCCCCAAGAAGGACGACTCACTTCGCATGTGCATTGACTTCAAGCATATCAATCGGGCCTGCCCGAAAGATCATTTCCCCTCCCCCGCATCGACCAAATCGTCGACTCAACTACGGGGTGTGAGCGTTTTTCTTTTTTGGACGCCTATTCCGGGTACCATCAGATCCGACTGTATGGTCCCGATGAGATAAAAACAACTTTCATCACTCCATTCAGATGCTTTTGTTATGTCACTATGCCATTCGGCTTGAAGAACGCAGGAGCCAAATTCATGAGGATGATCCAGAAGTGTCTGCTCACTCAAATCAGTCGGAATGTGGAAGCGTACATGGATGACATTGTGGTCAAGTAACGTAAAGGTTCCGACCTGTTGGCTGACCTTGCTGAAACCTTTGCCAATCTCAGAAGATATAATATCAAGCTTAATCCATCAAAATGCACATTTGGAGTTCCTGGCAAAAAATTACTCAGTTTCCTCGTTTCCGAACGAGGGATCAACGCTAACCCAGAGAAAGTTGGTGCTATACTTCGGATGAAACGCCCTGTGCGTGTGCACGATGTCCAGAAGCTTACTGGTTGTTTGGCCGCCTTGAGTCGATTCATTTCTCGCCTCGGTGAAAAGGCATTGCCTCTTTACCGACTGATGAAGAAGTCTGATAAGTTCGAGTGGACTCCCGAAGCTGACACAGAGTTTGCGGAACTCAAAGCCCTGCTTTCCACCCAGTCGGTGCTTGTTGCGCCAATCAGCAAAGAGCCTTTACTTCTTTATATTGCAGCCACTGGACAAGTTGTCAGTACAGTACTCACGGTCGAGCGGGAGGAAGAAGGAAAAGCCTATAAAGTTCAGCGCCCAATATATTATGTTTCTGAAGTTCTAACTCCGTCGAAGGAAAGATATCCACATTATCAGAAGCTTGTTTATGGGATTTACATGACCATGAAGAAATTTGCACACTACTTCTCTGATCATTCCATTACAGTCGTCAGCGATGCTCCATTATTAGAGATTCTGAACAATAGAGACGCAACTGGTCGAGTGGCAAAGTGGGCAATTGAACTCCTTCCCCTGGACATCAAGTTTGAAGCAAAGAAGGCCATCAAGTCCCAAGAAATAGCTGATTTCCTCGCCGAGTGGATCAAACAACAACTTCTGGCCCAAATCCACTTAGAGCATTGGACCATGTTCTTCAATGGGTCCAAGATGCTGAATGGTTCCGGTGCTAGGGTGGTGTTGGTATCCCCCCGCGGTGACAAACTCAACTATGTTCTCCAGATTCACTTTGACTCCTCCAACAATGAAGCCGAATATGAGGCACTTCTGTACGGGTTGCGTATGGCCATTTCACTTGGCGTCCGTCACCTCATGGTCTATGGCGACTCAGATTTGGTGGTCAATCAAGTAACGAAGGAGTGGGATGTCAGAAGCCCAACTATGACTGGTTATTGCAATGCAATGAGAAAGCTAGAAAGGAGATTTGAGGGATTGGACCTCCATCACATCCCTCGACTGAAAAATCAAGCGGCCGATGATCTGGCAAAGATAGGCTCCAAGAGAGAAGCCATCCGCAGTAATGTGTTCTTGGAGCACATTCATACACCTTCAGTTCAAGAAGATCCCTTCACAGAAGAGCCCCCACAGCCGAAGAGTGCCACTAATTCGACTAAAATCGAGATTCCAGCCGTAGTCGATTTGATTATGGAGGTTTTGGTCATCATCCCTGATTGGACAGTACCATATATCCCATACATTCTTAGAAGGGAACTCCCAGAAGATGAAGAAGAGGCTCGACAGATCGTCCGTCGATCTAAAGCCTTTACTGTGATCAGAGGGACAATTGTTCAGAGAAAGTGTGACTGGAGTTTGCCAGAAATGCTTAATGCCTGAATAAGGTCGAGTGATCCTCAATGACATTCACTCGCGAACCTATGGTCATCATGCGTCCTCACAGACCATTGTGGCCAAAGCATACCGAGCGGGATTTTACTGGCCACGGCCAAATGTGATGGCACAAGAAATAGTCGACAAATGTGAAGGTTGCCAGTTTTACTCCAACATGTCTCACAAGCCTGCGTCGGCCCTGAAGACCATCCCACTCGTCTGGCCCTTTGCTGTTTGGGGGTTAGATATGGTTGGACCTCTGAGGACTGGTAGGAGTGGATTCACTCATGTGCTTGTAGCAGTCGACAAGTTCACCAAGTGGATGGAGGCCAAGCCTATCAAGAACCTTGATGCCACCACTGCCGTTAGCTTCATCAGAGAGATAACATTCAGATATGGTGTTCCACACAGCATCATCACTGACATTGATCAAACTTCGATTCTAATGAGTTCAGAACTTTCTATGCTTCACAAGGTACTCGAGTCGACTATGCCTCAGTCGCCCATCCCCAGTCGAATGGACAAGCTGAAAGAGCAAATGGATTAATTCTCAAAGGACTGAAATCCCGGCTGATGCGTGACCTCAAACACGCAGCAGGAGCCTGGGTCGATGAACTTCCATCAGTATTGTGGGGATTGAGGACAACTCCTAATCGGTCGACTGGCAGAACCCCATTTTTCTTGGTTTATGGAGCCGTAGCTGTACTTCCGAGTGACTTGCTCCACAATGCGCCCCGAGTCGAGCGTTTCTCAGAGGAAGAAGCAGAAAAAGCACGACAGGATGTAGTTGATCTCTTGGAAGAAGAAAGGGAGATGTCCTTGATCCGATCAGCCATCTATCAGCAAGACCTGCGTCGATTCCATGCCAGAAATGTGAGGGGTCGAGCATTTCAAGAGGGAGACTTGGTTCTCTGAGTGGATCAGCAGAAACCACACAAGCTTGCTCCCTCTTGGGAAGGCCCCTTCGTTGTCACTAGAGTGCTCCACAATGGAGCATACCACCTCTACGACGTCGAGCACAAGAAAGACGAGCCGCGCGCTTGGAATGCGAAGCTGCTCCGCCCCTTTTATACCTAAACACTCAGTCTATTGAGATGTAATAAGAAGCACCTTTGTAGTTTGTTTATCAAAAACAAGAGTTTTTACAGTCTTCTGAAAATGATTGTCGATTGCTTTCGTTTGTTTCTAAAATCCCCCAGTGGGTGGCTTAGCTGCGAAACCGTTTCGCCTAAGTTGAAAAAATCCTACCGAGTGATGAACAAGTCTCTCACTCGGGGGATTAGCTATAGTCCAGTACTCGCCTAAGTTAAAAAAATCCTACCGAGTGGTGAGCAAGTCTCTCACTCAGGGGCTTAGTTGCAGTCCAGTACTCGCCTAAGTTGAAAAAAATCCTACCGAGTGATGGGCAAGTCTCTCACTCGGGGGCTTAGCTACAGTCTAGTACTCGCCTAAGTTGAAAAAATCCTACCGAGTGATGAGCAAGTCTCTCACTCGCGGGCTTAGATGCAGTCCAGTACTCGCCTAAGTTGAAAAAATCCTACCGAGTGATGAGCAAGTCTCTCACTCGGGGGCTTAGCTGCAGTCCAGTACTCGCCTAAGTTGAAAAAATCCTACTGAGTGATGAGCAAGTCTCACACTTGGGGGCTTAGTTGCAGCCCAATGCTCGCCTAAGTTCCAAAAATCCTTCCGAGTGATGAGAAAACCTCACAGTCGGGGGCTTAGCTGCAGCACAATGCCCGCCTAAGTTGCAAAAATCCTACTGAGCGATGAGCAAACCTCTCACTCGGGGCTTAGCTGTAGTCCAATACTCACCTAAGTTGAAAAAATCCTACCGAGTGATGAGCAAGTCTCTCACTCGGAGGCTTAGCTGTAGTCCAGTACTCGCCTAAGTTGAAAAAATCCTATCGAGTGATGAGAAAACCTCACACTCGCGAGCTTAGCTGCAGCCCAATGCTTGCCTAAGTTTCAAAAATCCTACCGAGCGATGAGCAAACCTCTCACTCGGAGGCTTAGCTGCAGTCCAGTACTCGCCTAAGTTGAAAAAATCCTACCGAGTGATGAGCAAACCTC
The DNA here is from genome assembly GCF_003073215.2 of Triticum urartu. Lineage (NCBI taxonomy): Eukaryota > Viridiplantae > Streptophyta > Magnoliopsida > Poales > Poaceae > Triticum > Triticum urartu. The sequence goes on along the minus strand of NC_053027.1, from coordinate 144,297,088 downwards.
ACACTCAGGGGCTTAGCTGCAGCCCAATGCTCGCCTAAGTTTCAAAAATCCTACCGAGCGATGAGCAAACCTCACACTCGGGGGCTTAGCTGCAGCCTAATGCTCGCCTAAGTTTCAAAAATCCAACCAAGCGATGAGCAAACCTCACACTCGGGGGCTTAGCTGCAGCCCAATGCTCGCCTAAGTTCCAAAAATCCTTCCGAGTGATGAGCAAACCTCACACTCGGGGGCTTAGCTGCAGTCTAGTACTCGCCTAAGTTGAAGAACCATCCCTATCCGCAAGGACAACGAGGTGCAGGTCGACTGCAATCCTCTCCACGGAGCTGCGCCACAAGTACAATGTCCGCTCCATCCCTATCCGCAAGGACGACGAGGTGCAGGTCGACTGCAATCCTCTCCATGGAGTTGCGCCACAAGTACAATGTCCGCTCCATCCCTATCCGCAAGGACAATGAGGTGCAGGTCGACTGTAATCCTCTCCACGGAGCTACGCCACACATACAATGTCCGCTCCATCCCTATCTGCAAGGACGACGAGGTGCAGGTCGACTATAATCCTCTCCACGGAGCCGCGCCACAAGTACAATGCCCGGTCGATCCCTATCCGGAAGGACGACGAGGGGCAAGTCGACTGAGATATCTCCCTCAGGCGACGCATTCCCAAAAAAATTCCAAGTGAAGATTAAGTTCCACTCGAAGGCAAACGCAAGCACATGCAGAAGATAAACCAAGATCAAATAAAATCTCAAGAGTTTCAGAACAAAGATAAAAGTACTCGGGCGCCAGGCCCGAAGGAGTTTAACAGTTACAAAAACCACTCGGCATTCCGAGGCAAATTTAAAGCAAGTTTAAGTATCAAGTTTGTTCATTCGGCAGGAGGAGGACTTGCAGGCTCGACGAACTCATCGAAATCAATCCCATCCGTGATCCGAGTGGCAGCAGCAATAAAAGTCTCCATGAAGGACTGGAAGTCGTGCCTTTTTGTGTTGGCAGCCTTGATTGCTACCAACTTCTCCTCTCGAGCTTCTCGGCAGTGGACTCTGACCAGTGACAGAGCCACGTTAGCACCACATCGGGCAGAGGACTTCTTCCATTCCTGCACTCGACCAGGGATCTCGTTGAGTCGAGCCATCAAAGACTCGAGATCATTCTAAAGCTTTGCCCTTGGCTAGAGCGATGAGTTGATGTGTGAAACTGCAACCTTCAGACGGGCAAGATAACTTGTAACACTGGTGACACAAGATTCCAGTCGAAGCACATTCATGGCAGCCTCGTCACCAACTGGAGAAAGGATAGGGTCCAAGCCTGTCTCGACCCGTCCAGTATCCTCTTCAAAGTTTTGACAGAACTGCAGAGTCAAGGAGTTAATGAGTCAACTGGTCGGGTCCAACTTGCAAACAGTAAAACAATCGAGTAAAAAAGAGGTACCTTCGAGCATAAGAAAGAGTTTCTTGGCAAGAGCTTTCAGATAAGCCTCCAAATCGTTCCTCCTGCGAGTCATGCTCTCCATCTGGTCGGTCAGAGCCACTTTATATTTTTTCATACGAGTCGCCTCTCGATTGGATTCAGTGAGAGACGACTTCGGCGTGTTGATTTCTTCCTCCAGTGCTCCGACCGAAGCCAGTTTCTGGTCAGCAAGGGCAGTCTTCTCCCGAGCCTCCTTCTGCATAGCTGCAAGGTCCAGATCCTTCTTCTCCAGGGACAGTCTCATTTTCTCTGCAAAATACACATTTAGATCAAACAGAAGAATGAAGAGATAACTTGAGGGATGGTCAAGATAAGCACTCGACAGGCTGTTACCTTCCGTACCAGCGACTTCATCTTGAGCCTTCTTCAAGTTCTGCTGAGCCAACTCTAGGTCAAGGTTGAGTTGACTTTGCTTTTCCTCAAATTCGGCGAACTTGGAGATAAGTGTACAAGATTACTACAATGAGTAAAAGACATGTCAATCGACAAGATCAAAGATTATTTATTTCCGAATGAATAAAACTTCAAGACTACTCAGACCCCAACCGACTACCAGCAGTCGACTGCGGTCTCGGGGACTACACCTAGTGGGTGCACTAAGCGTGCCCCCACAGGTTAAGATTCCACTCGGCTGGTCCGTCCGGGCCGAGTAAAAAAAAGAGAGAAAGAAGTGCTCAAACCCCAACCGACTGCCAGCAGTCGACCGCGGTCTCAGGGACTACACCCAGTGGGTGCACTAAGCGTGCCCCCACTGGTTAAGATTCCACTCGACTGGACCCAATGGGTGTACAATCTCGAAGTGCAAGAAAAGGAAAGATTGCATGAAGGAAAATATTCGGATAACATATCCTAAAGAACAAATTCAGTCAGAAGTTTATTTACCTCGACATTGGCTCGAAGAGCCGCGCTGGCGTCATAAGAAGCCTGACTGCTTTCGTGCACCGGCTTCACCCGCTCCATCATTAAGCCAGCCTGACGAATATCCCCCACAGCGGCGTACGGTTGGCTTTCTAGAACATGATGAGTAGCAAAGAAGGGGACAGACGATCCAGACGCAGCGGCTTGGAGATCCAGGGCATGAGGTTGGATGGTTGAAGCAAGCTCTAGAGCAGTCGATGATGCGGGACACACACTCTACACTGGATCAGCAAAGGTTACAGAAACCTTACTGACATCTTTGGGCCATTGAACTACTCTCTACGTCGTCGGCTCCGATTGGGATGTCTTGCTAGCTATTGCCTTCTTATTCCTGGGCCTCAGCGACACGTCCTCTTCATCATCCGGAAGCTCGATGACATTGGGAGGGGCTGCAAAGACATCAGTCGACCCTAAATGAGTCACCAGAATTCAACCAACTATACAATAGAGAACAAGATCACGAGGATTGTACCCGGGTTGGAGGTGACCGCATCTTCCATGTCCTCATCTTCATACTGGCGGGTGGAAGTCCCAGAAGTAGCAGCACTACAAATTTCAGAATTCAGTCGGTCATGTTTGACGAAATAAGTCGACTCAAATCCAGACTCATGCTAAAACAAGAAGTCAAGTCCAACTAATACCCAGAAGCAATGGGGATGACCACTTTGATATTCGGCAAGGCCTTTGGCGGTTTGGATGGCGTAGCTTGTTGGGGAATGTAGTAATTTCAAAAAAATTCCTACGCACACGCAAGATCATGGTGATGCATAGCAACAAGAGGGGAGAGTGTGATCTACGTACCCTTGTAGACCGAAAGCGGAAGCATTATGACAACGCGGTTGATGTAGTCGTGCGTCTTCACGGCCCGACCGATCAAGCACCGAAACTACGGCACCTCCGAGTTCTAGCACACGTTCAGCTCGATGACGATCCCCGGACTCCGATCCAGCAAAGTGTCGGGGAAGAGTTCCGTCAGCACGACGGCGTGGTGACGATCTTGATGTTCTACCGTCGCAGGGCTTCGCCTAAGCACTGCTACAATATTATCGAGGATTATGGTGGAAGGGGGCACCGCACACGGCTAAGAGAACGACCACGAAGATAAACTTGTGTGCCTATGGGGTGCCCTCTGCCCCCGTATATAAAGGAGTGGAGGAGGGGAGGGCCGGCCCTCTCTATGGCGCGCCCTAGGGGAGTCCTACTCCCACTGGGAGTAGGATTCCCCCTTTCCTAGTCCAACTAGGAGTCCTTCCATGTAGTAGGAGTAGGAGACAAGGAAGGGAGAGGGAAGAGAAGGAAGGAGGGGGCGCAGCCCCTCCCCCTAGTCCAATTCGGACTAGGCCTTGGGGGGTGCGCAGCCTGCCTCTCCCTCTCCCCTAAAGCCCAATAAGGACCATATACTTCTTCTCCCGTATTCCCGTAACTCCCCGGTACTCCGAAAAATACCCGAACCACTCGGAACCTTTCCGATGTCCAAATATAGTCGTCCAATATATCGATCTTTACGTCTCGACCATTTCGAGACTCCTCGTCATGTCCCCGATCTCATCCGGGACTCCGAACTCCTTCGGTACATCAAAACTCATAAACTCATAATATAACTGTCATCGAAACCTTAAGCATGCGGACCCTACGGGTTCGAGAACAATGTAGACATGACCGAGACACGTCTCCGGTCAATAACCAATAGCGGAACCTGGATGCTCATATTGGCTCCTACATATTCTACGAAGATCTTTATCGGTCAGACTGCATAACAACATACGTTGTTCCCTTTGTCATCGGTATGTTACTTGCCCGAGATTCGATCGTCGTTATCTCAATACCTAGTTCAATCTCGTTACCCGCAAGACTCTTTACTCGTTCCGTAATACATCATCTTGCAACTAACTCATGGCAATGCTTGCAAGCCTTATGTGATGTGCATTACCGAGAGGGCCCAAAGATACCGCTCCGACAATCGGAGTGACAAATCCTAATCTCGAAATACGCCAACCCAACATGTACCTTTGGAGACACCTGTAGAGCTCCTTTATAATCACCCAGTTACGTTGTGACGTTTGGTAGCACACAAAGTGTTCCTCCGCTAAACGGGAGTTGCATAATCTCATAGTCATAGGAACATGTATAAGTCATGAAGAAAGCAATAGCAACATACTAAATGATCGAGTGCTAAGCTAACGGAATGGGTCAATTCAATCACATCATTCTCCTAATGATGTGATCCCGTTAATCAAATAACAACTCTTTGTCTATGGTTAGGAAACATAACCATCTTTGATTAACGAGCTAGTCAAGTAGAGGCATACTAGTGACAATCTGTTTGTCTATGTATTCACACATGTATTATGTTTTCGGTTAATACAATTCTAGCATGAATAATAAACATTTATCATGAAATAAGGAAATAAATAATAACTTTATTATTGCCTCTAGGGCATATTTCCTTCAGTCTCCCACTTGCACTAGAGTCAATAATCTAGTTCACATCACCATGTGATCTAACATCAATAGTTCACATCTTTATGTGGTTAACACCCATAGTTCACATCGATATGTGACGAACACCTAAAGGGTTTACTAGAGTCAGTAATCTAGTTCACATTGCTATGTGATTAACACCCAAAGAGTACTAAGGTGTGATCATGTGTTGCCTGTGAGAGAAGTTTAGTCAACAGGTCTGCCATATTCAGATCCGTAAGTATTTTGCAATTTTCTATGTCTACAATGCTCTACACGGAGCTACTTTAGCTAATTGCTCCCACTTTCAATATGTATCCAGATGAAGATTAAGAGTCATCTGGATCAGTGCCAAAACTTGTATCGACGTAACCCTTTTACGACGAACCTTTTGTCACCTCCATAATCGAGAAACATATCCTTATTCCACTAAGGATAATTTTGACCGCTGTCCAGTGATCTACTCCTAGATCACTATTGTACTCCCTTGCCAAAATTAGTGTAGGGTATACAATAGGTCTGGTACACAGCATGGCATACTTTATAGAACCTATGGCCATGGCATAGGGAATGACTTTCATTCTCATTCTATTTTCTGCCGTGGTCGCACTTTGAGTCTTACTCAATTTCACACCTTGTAACACAGGAAAGAATTCTTTCTTTGACTGTTCCATTTTGAACTACTTCAAAATCTTGTCAAGGTATGTACTCATTGAAAAAAACTTATCAAGCGTCTTGATCTATCTCTATAGATCTTGATGCTCAATATGTAAGCAGCTTCACCAAGGTTTTCTTTGAAAAAATCCTTTCAAACACTCCTTTATGCTTTGCAGAATAATTCTACATTATTTCCGATCAACAATATGTCATACACATATACTTATCAGAAATGCTGTAGTGCTCCCACTCACTTTCTTGTAAATACAGGCTTCACCGCAAGTCTATATAAAACTATATTCTTTGATCAACCTATCAAAGCGTATATTCCAACTCCAAGATGCTTGCACCAGTCCATAGATGGATCGCTGGAGCTTGCATATTTTGTTAGCACCTTTAGGATTGACAAAACCTTCTGGTTGCATCATATACAACTCTTCTTTAAATCCATGAAGGAATGTAGTTTTGTCTATCCATTTGCCAGATTTCATAAAAATGCGGCAATTGCTAACATGATTTGGACAGACTTAAGCATCGCTACGAGTGAGAAAATTTCATCGTAGTCAACACCTTGAACTTTGTCAAAAACCTTTTTCGACAAGTCTAGCCTTGTTGATAGTAACACTACTATCAGTGTCTGTCTTCCTCTTGAAGATCCATTTATTTTCTATGGCTTTGTTCTCATACATGGATCATATCTCAGATTTCATGGCCTCAAACCATTTCGCGGAATCTGGGCTCATCATCGCTTCCTCATAGTTCGCAAGTTCGTCATGGTCTAGTAACATGACTTCCAGAACAGGATTACCGTACCACTCTGGTGCGGATCTCACTCTGGTTTACCTACGAGATTCGGTAGTAACTTGATCTGAAGTTACATGATCATCATCATTAGCTTCCTCACTAATTGGTGTAGTAGTCACAAGAACAGATTTCTGTGATGAACTACTTTCCAATAAGGGAGAAGGTACAATTACCTTATCAAGTTTTCTACTTTCCTCCCACTCACTTCTTTTGAGAGAAACTCCTTCTCTAGAAAGGATCCATTCTTAGCAACGAATGTCTTGCCTTCGGATCTGTGATAGAAGGTGTACCCAACAGTCTCCTTTGGGTATCCTATGAAGACATATTTCTCCGATTTGGGTTTGAGCTTATCAGGATGAAATTTTTTCACATAAGCATCACAACCCAAAACTTTAAGAAACGACAACTTTGGTTTCTTGCCAAAACATAATTTAGATTGTGTCGTCTCAACGGATTTAGATGGTGCCCTTTTTTTAACGTGAATGCAGCTATCTCTAATGCATAACCCCAAAACGATAGTGGTAGATCGGTAAGAGACATCATAGATTGCACTATATCCAATAAAGTACGGTTATGACGATCGGACACACCATTATGCTGTGGTGTTCTAGGTGGCATGAGTTTGTGAAACTATTCCACAATGTTTTAATTGAAGAGCAAACCCGTAACTCAAATATTTGTCTCCGTGATCAGATCGTAGAAACCTTATTTTCTTGTCACGATAATTTTCCACTTCACCCTGAAATTATTTGAACTTTTCAAATGTTTCAGACTTATGTTTCGTCAAGTAGATATACTCATATCTGCTCAAATCATCTGTGAAATTCAGAAAATAACGATACCCACCACGAGCCTCAACACTCATTGGACTGCATACATTAGTATGTATTATTTCCAATCAAGTTTGTTACTCGCTCCATTGTTCCGGAGAATGGAGTCTTAGTCATCTTGCCCATGAGGCATGGTTCGCAAGTACCAAGTGATTCATAATCAAGTGGTTCCAAAAGTCCATCAGTATGGAGTTTCTTCATGCGCTTTACACCGATATGACCTAAATGGCAGTGCCACAAATAAGTTGCACTATCATTATTAACTTTGCATCTTTTGGTTTCAATATTATGATTATGTGTATCACTATGATCGAGATCCAATGAACTATTTTCATTGGGTGTGTAACCATATAAGGTTTTATTCATGTAAACAGAACAACAATTTATTCTCTTACTTAAATGAATAACCGTATTACAATAAACATGATCAAATCATATTCATGCTCAACGCAAACACCAAATTACACGTATTTAGGTTCAACACTAATCCCGAAAGTATAGGGAGTGTGCGATGATGATCATATCAATCTTGGAACTACTTCCAACACACATCATCACCTTGACTTTTACTAGTTTCTGTTTATTCTGCAACTCCCGTTTCGAGTTACTACTCTTAGTAACTGAACCAGTATCAAATGCTGAGGGGTTGCTATAAACACTAGTAAAGTACGCATCAATAACATGTATATCCAATATACCTTTGTTCACTTTGCCATCCTTCTTATCCACCAATTACTTGGGGTAGTTCCGCTTCTAGTGACCAGTCCCTTTGCAGTAGAAGCACTCACTCTCAGGCTTAGGTCCAGACTTGGGCTTCTTCACTTGAGCAGCAACTTGCTTGCCGTTCTTCTTGAAGTTCCCCTTCTTCCCTTTGCCCTTTTCTTGAAACTAGTGGTCTTGTTAACCATCAACACTTGATGTTTTTCTTGATTTCTACCTTCGTCGATTTCAGCATCATGTAGAGCTTGGGAATTCCTTTCGTCATCCCTTGCATATAGTTCATCATGATGTTATACTAACTTGGTGATGGTGACTAGAGAATTCTGTCAATCACTATTTTATCTGGAAGATTAACTCCCACTTGATTCAAGCGATTGTAGTACCCAGACAATCTGAGCACATGCTCACTAGTTGAGCGATTCTCCTCCATCTTTTAGCTATAGAACTTGTTGGAGACTTCATATCTCTCAACTCGGGTATTTCCTTGAAATATTAACTTCAACTCCTGGAACATCTCATATGGTCCATGACGTTCAAAACGTCTTTGAAGTCCCGATTCTAAGCCATTAAGCATGGTGCACTAAACTATTAAGTAGGCATCATATTGAGCTAGCCAAACGTTCATAACGTCTGCATCTGCTCCTGCAATAGGTCTGTCACCTAGCAGTGCATCAAGGACATAATTCTTCTATGCAGCAATGAGGATAAACCTCAGATCACGGATCCAATCCGCATCATTGCTACTAACATCTTTCAACACAATTTTCTCTAGGAACATATCAAAATAAACACAGGGAAGCAACAACGCGAGCTATTGATCTACAACATAATTTTCAAAATACTACCACGACTAAGTTCATGATAAATTTAAGTTCAACTAATCATATTACTTAAGAACTCCCACTTAGATAGACATCCCTCTAATCCTCTAAGTGATCACGTGATCCAAATCAACTAAACCATGTCCGATCATCACGTGAGATGGAGCAGTTTCATTGGTGAACATCACTATGTTGATCATATCTACTATATGATTCACGCTTGACCTTTCGGTCTCCGTGTTCCGAGGCCATATCTGTATATGCTTGGCTCGTCAAGTATAACCTGAGTAATCTACGTGTGCAACTATTTTGCACCCGTTGTATTTGAACGTAGAGCCTATCACACCCGATCATCACGTGGTGTCTCAGCACGAAGAACTTTCACAACGGTGCATACTCAGGGAGAACACTTCTTGATAATTAGTGAGAGATCATCTTAAAATGCTACCGTCAATCAAAGCAAGATAAGATGCATAAAAGATAAACATCACATGCAATCAATATAAGTGATATGATATGGCCATCATCATCTTGTGCTTGTGATCTCCATCTTCGAAGCACCGTCATGATCACCATCGTCACCGGCGCGACACCTTGATCATCATCATAGCATCGTTGTCATCTCGCCAATCTTATGCTTCCATGACTATCGCTACCGCTTAGTGATAAAGTAAAGCATTACAGCGCAATTGCATTGCATACAATAAAGCGAAAACCATATGGCTCCTGCCAGTTGCCGATAACTTGGTTACAAAACATGATCATCTCATACAATAAAATTTTAGCATCATGTCACATCACAACATGCCCTGCAAGAACAAGTTAGATGTCCTCTACTTTGTTGTTGCAAGTTCTACGTGGCTACTACGGGCTTAAGAAAGAACGAGTCTTACCTACACATCAAAACCACAACGATAGTTTGTCAAGTTGGTGCTATTTTAACCTTCGCAAGGACCGGGCATAGCCACACTCGGTTCAACTAAAGTTGGAGAAACTGTCACCTGCTAGCCACCTTTGTGCAAAGCACGTCAGGAGAACCGGTCTCGCGTAAACGTACGCGTAATGTCGGTCCGGGCCGCTTCGTCCAACAATACCGTCGAACCAAAGTATGACATGCTGGTAAGCAGTATGACTTATATCTCCCACAACTCACTTGTGTTCTACTCATGCATATAACATCAACACATAAAACCTAGGCTCTGATACCACTGTTGGTGTACGTAGTAATTTCAAAAAAATTCCTACGCATATGCAAGATCATGGTGATGCATAGCAACGAGAGGGGAGAGTGTGATCTACGTACCCTTGTAGACCGAAAGCGGAAGTGTTATGACAACGCGGTTGATGTAGTCATGCGTCTTCACGGCCCGACCGATCAAGCACCGAAACTACGGCACCTCCGAGTTCTAGCACACGTTCAGCTCGACGACGATCCCCGGACTCCGATCCAGCAAAGTGTCAGGGAAGAGTTCCGTCAGCATACCGGTTACCCCGTCACGGACAAGCTGAACTACTCGCTCAAGCTGCACTTGCACTTGCGCCTTCTCCTCTGGGATCACTTTCAAAGCAAAGGGGGGAAGTCCAGTCAATTGACCGGGAGTCAGCTGGTCCTTGCAATAGAACTAGGTCGACTGCCACCCTCGGACCGACTCAGGAAGGATCATGGCTGGTAAAGTACTTTTACTCCTCATCTGAATCCCAAGACCCTCGCACATCTGAATCACTTGCGTCCTCTCATCACTCGGGTTGGGCTTCTTGACCGACTGAGAACAGCATGTGAATATGTGCTTGAAGAGCCCCCAGTGTGGCCGACAGCCCAGGAAGCTCTCACACATGGACACAAAAGCAATGAGGTACACGATGGTATTCGGAGTAAAGTGGTGAAATTGCAGCCCGAAGAAGTTCAAAAAACCTCGAAAGAAAGGGTGAGGAGGCAAGGAAAACCCGCGGTCGACGTGAGTAGCGAGGAGAACGCGCTCACCCTCCTGTGGCTGCGGCTCGGTCTCGTTCCTCGGGAGTCGCGCCGATTCGTGGGGGATCAGTCCTCCCTCGACCAGGTCGTCGATGTCGTCCTGACGGATTGTCGAGCGGATCCAGTCACCCTGGATCCAGCCCGGCGGCAGGCCGACCCTCGAAGAAGATCCGCCCCGGCCAGACTTCTTCCCCTTCGCCTTCGCCGTCGCATTCTTCGTGCGCTCCAATGCCAGCGTCTTCTCCTTCCCCATCGCGGCGAGCAGAGCTCGAACGGGGCGGCGGCGCTGGAGCAGGAGCAGATGCAGTGGAGAGAACTGAGAGGGAAAGAGAAGAACGAAGGCGCACTGTTCAAAGAAAACCCCGGCCCGACGCCTTGAATTGGGCCGCTTCCGAGTGGCTGACCTGTGGGTCCGGACAACCCGATCAAATCCCGCAACAGTCACGCGAGGTACGTGGAGAAAAAGGTGGCGCAGTGATCGAGGCGACTGCACCTAATCCCTTCCGATTACTGCGGCCTCCCTCGTCTCGCGCGCTTCCCCAAAATCCAAATCCCATGATATCCACGCGCAACAGAGCAATCTGTCACACGGAATATCCTCTCCATACCAGCACTCAAGACATCACAGTAAAGTTCACTCGGCAGATTCAAGAATGGATCAAGGTGACTAAAAAGGAGTTGATACCATTATGGTTGTTCGCTTGGTCACGATAAGTCACCACCGGAGCGCAAAAATTGAATCGGAGAAATTCTCAACTCCTCCACTCAAGCCCCGAACCATTCAGGGGCTAATGATGAAGCTATTTACCTAGGGTAGGGTCATAGGCCTGACCTAGATTACCTCCGCAAGGACATCACCTTAAAGCCAGCAGCATTCGAAGGGTACCATCATCCACTCGACTAGAGACATTCCACTTGAAAGAATCAATGTCACTCGACCGTCACAGAAGTTACTCGACAGACAGAAGATCAGAGGCCACTCTGCACAGCAACGGTCGGGCGTTTACTCATAGCCTTAACTACCATTTATAACATTTTAATACAGACGTTCTCTGTAATGCTCCACCTTTATGTACATTAAACCCCGCATAACGGAGGGGACCTGGGCTCCTGGCTCATTCTATATAAGCCACCCTCCTCCTCCAGGTCTGGGGTTCGCATCTTTTGTAAACATACACACGCTTTTAATCCAGTCGACCACCTCAGGGCATCAAGACGTAGGGCTATTACTTCCTCCGAGAAGGGCCTGAACTCGTAAACTCATGTGTACAACTACTCCATAGCTAGGATCTTGCCTCCTCATACCTACCCCCCATCCTACTGTCAGCCTTAGAACCATGACAGGGGGCGGTGAGGCCTCTGCGGCATCACAACCGGCCACGGGAGGCAGGAGCACACGACACGACCGGCGCTGGTTTGGGCGGCTGGAGCAAGAAGACCAGAGGTTGAAGAAGCACTACGACCGTTGGATGGACATCATACAATCACTGGAGCTAGAACCGTTCATATATTGTCTAAGTTCACAAAGGCCTCTGTCCCCGTCAACTTAGTCGGCCCACAAGTCAGCCTCCCAACGTGGTGGGTCCTAGCTGGCAGGGTATTCATTTTTTGTGCGCAGTAAGGAGGCACTTCCTTGCATGCGAAGATATAGTTGGTGGGTCCGACCTGTCAGCGGAGGGAACTTTTTTCGCGAAATATAGAGGCCCTTCCAGCGGGTCACAGATGTGAGGTGGAGGAATCATTATTTTATGCGTAATAAGGAGGCATTTCCTTGTGTGCGGCCGTGGACCCAGCTGTCAGCCTCTCCACGTACAGTCCACTTCCGATGGATGTCATTCGGTGACCACGTTAACCACGCTGCACCGAGAGCACCAAGGCGGTGGATGACAGCGAGGCCTACGAAGGGAACGCCACGGAGCCGGGGAAGACACGGCAGTGGCTGCCCACGTGGTGGAGAGTACAAGGGTTGACTAGTTCGGCTGCCATCGCTGGAAAATAACAGGAGGTGTGGGTGAGTAGAGGGATAGACATGCCAGGGATGCGAGTATATGATGGGGCCGTGAGGCCAGCCCGGCAGCACAGCCGACCACGGGAGGCAGGAGCACGCGGTTCCGACGGTGCTGGTTTGGGCGGCTGGGGCAGGAAGATCAGAGACCGAAGAAGCATGATCGCCGTTAGATTGACATCTAATGGTCTGACGCTGGTAGAGTCGATTGTTGACTAAGTTTCTTTTTTGAGAAACCTTGTGCACGCATTAACTTAGTAGGCCCACAAGTCAGCCTCCAAATCTGTGGTAGACAACATAGAGCCCATTTGCTATTTCTTTAATAATTTGCAGCCCATTTGCTAATTCTTAAGTAATTTATTACAACCCATTTTCAGCCCAGGACCGCGGTCAAAAAGTTCAACCTTATTTTGCATATTTCGGTGGAGTCCAAACTTTTGTAATCCCGAAATGATGAACATTTTTTGAGAACTTATTGATTTGCCAAAAAATTGTTTTGTTTTTGTAAGAAAATAAGACGTGGGACAATTGAGTTAGTTGTGACGCCCCAAGACCGGAGCTTCATGTGCCTTCCATGATTTCCAGGTTTCGTCGTGTGAGTTGTTTGGTTCGTTTCATTCATCTTTGCATTTTTGCATTGCATCATGTCATCATGCCATCATGTCATTAATCTTTGCAACCCAGCTAAAATTGCATGGATTTTCGGTCCATTTAAATCGAGGGAATTCACATGGTGAGTTCTCTTTATAACATATCCTCTTGATATTTAGAGAGCTATAAGAAATATTCCATTAATTTGGAATTAAACATAGCACACTTGCATTTCAGTTCCATGCCTCTTCTGCTTCAAGTTTCACTTCCAAACCTTGCCGATAATTGTTTCTCCATTTATCGAGGCCCTGTCTAATTTCTTAACATTTTTGGCCACTCCTAAATCCTAGTCTACATTCAACTCCTTTGAGGCAAGTTAAATAATTTTGGATTTAACTTCGCCTATTTTGCTGGAACCACTTTTGTTGGGTTGGAATTATTCCATAAAGCCTTACAAAAATATCCCACCATTGTATTCTTCTCCCTGGCCTCTTCTCTTGATTCTTTTGGTCTCTCTCTTTTTTTTCTTTTTTCTGGAAGGAGATTACGAAGAGAGAGGGGAGCAGTGCATAGAAGAAGCCTGCTTAAGGCCCACCTGCGGCCTGACCTAGCCGGCCCGAGGCCCATCTCTCTCTCCCCTCTAACCCTAGAGCCCAATCCCATAGTCCCTCACTCCCTCACCGCCGCCAGAAGCCATCTCCCTCGCTCGATCCCCTCCTTCCTTGCATCGCTAGGGAGAGGAGCGAGAGCTCGTGCTCGATCCCACATCCCTCCAGTCTCCTCCCATGGTGCCCAAATCCCTCTTTATCCTCCATCGAGCCTTCCTCCCCCAGCTTTCATCATCCGCTCGAGAGGAGCTCGTGGCTGCCCGACGTCGGAGCTCCTCCCGCCGCCCAAGTACCTCCCCGCCTCCGGCCATGGTGCCCGCACCAAGACCCTGCAGGTCGCCGCCCCTTCATGCGAGCCTCCTCCCAGCGCCCCCTTCTCCTCCGCCATCGACCGGCCACCAGCGAGGTTCCGTCTTCGAGTCGTCCGGCCATCTTCTTCCGCGTCTCGGCCTCCTACCCAAGTCCATGCCTCCGCTGCGCCTACTGGCCTCGTCCACACCCCTCCGTCGTTCACCACCCGTAGCCTCGACTGTCAGAGCAAGCACGGTGCCACACGCACCCTCCGCGGGCCATGGACGCCGCCCCTCCAAGCCAGAGTTCGGTCAGCGTGCCTTCCCACCTCCTCGTCGTCTTGCTGCGGCCCCGCGTTGACTTCCCCTGCTCACAGCAGCTCGTCATCTCCAGCACTGCCCCTGCCTGAGTCAAGTGCCACCAAGTCCTGATGAATGCGCCAAGTCCTCAGCAAGACCTGTTTTTTGTCAAATTCGGCTACGCGGCTGTGGCCTCAGATTTGGACTGCAAGCGACAAGTACCCCACCGGCAAGATCACACGGACGCTCGAACAACTACATACCGAAACACCAAGTCCCTCTTCGAACGTGTACGACTACCGTCGACTTCGGATCCGTCAAGTTCAACAACGACTGTGTACAACTATCGACGACCCCGAACGACTACGAAACGTGAACCTCTACTTCCCCTTCAAAACGTGTACCACTACTACCGCCGCCCGAACGTCTACAGAACATGTACCAAGACCATCGCTGAAGACCCCGTGGACGTCAAGTTCCGTGCCATGACCCCGAATATCTACAGACATGAACCACTACTTCCCTCGATGACCCGTGAACAACTATTTCCTCTACGAACTTATCCGCTTCGAAACGCACGCTTCGAAGGTATAACTGCCGAGAATGACCGTCCGAGAACGAATGCTTGTGATGTGTTGTATGAGATGCTCATGGTTGCACCATGTTCGAATTGATCCTTGCACGTTCCTCATTTCCTTGCCACCATCATGGGATACCCGGTATTCGGGATCACTCCCCGTCACTCTTGCATGATTCGGACATCCACTTCTCTTTTGCATCGGTATCTCAATCGGGTTACCGGTACCAACATGTTGCCATGGCATCATTTTCGGATTCGTTACCGTGGCACCATTCCCGTTTTGCCGCCATGGCCCCTTTTGTTCCGCCATGGCGACAAATGCTTCATAATATGCTCATGTCAACTTTTAACAAAAATTGCATAAAACTTGCACATGTCAGCTGCATCATGATAACAACTTTTAAAATGTTTAAATTGTTGTTGCATTAAATTGCTAATGCACATGAGGTTTTACCGGAATTGTTGTTTGATGTTTCCGGCCTCATTTAAAATGCCTAGCTATGTATTTTACTCATGTTTCACCTCTTGCCATGTTAACCAACATTTAATATTGTTGAGTACCTAACCGGGAGTGAACTAAATAATTGATGTGGTGTTCCGTAAATATGCAACTCATTGCATATTGGGCTCGAGTTAACTTGTAGTTTTGTTTGTGCAGTTTACCATGCTATGCATACTTAAACCGGACATGCATCATACTTGATTGTGCATCATGCCATGTTTATGTGATGGTTTTCACTATCTTGCTTTCTTGTTTCCGGGTTGCTTCTCTCGTTAGCTTGGGTTTCGTTCCGGAGTTGTGAGGATCCGTCCGACTACGTCTGTTGCCTTCTTCATGGACTCGTTCTTCTTCCTTGCGGGATTTCAAGCAAGATGACCATACCCTCAAAATCACTTCTATCTTTGCTTGCTAGTTGTTCGCTCTATCGCTATGTCACGCTACCTACCACTTGTTTATCAATCCCCACAAATTGCCATGATAGCCTCTAACCTTTTTTCAACCATCCTAGCAAACCGTTGTTTGGCCATGTTATCGCTTTTGCTCAGCCCCTCTTATAGCGTTGCTAGTTGCAGCTGAAGTTGAAGCTAGTTCCATGTTGGAACATGGATATGTTGGGATATCACAATATCTCTTATTTAATTATTTAATGCATCTATATACTTGGTAAAGGGTGGAAGGCTCGCCCTTATGCCTTGTGTTTTGTTCCATCTTGCCGCCCTAGTTTCCGTCATACCAGTGTTATGTTCCTTCATTTTGCGTTCCTTATGCGGTTGGGTGTTATGGGAACCCCTTGACAGTTCGCTTTGAATAAAACTCCTCCAAGAAGGCCCAACCTTGGTTTTAACATTTGCCACCTAAGCCTTTTTCCGTTGGGTTCTGCAGACTCAAGGGTCATCTTTATTTTAACCTCCGGGCCAGTGCTCCTCTGAGTGTTGGTCCAAACTGGACAATGTCCAGCGCCCCCTGGGCAACCAGGGTCTATGCCAACCCAACGTCTTGCCCATCCGGTGTGCCCTGAGAACAAGATACATGCGACTTCTATCGAGATTTGTCGGCACATCAGGCGGCTTTGCTGGTCTTGTTTTACCATTGTTGAAATGTCCTGTAACCGGGATTCTGAGTCTGATCGGGTCTTCCTGGGAGAAGGAATATCCTTCGTTGACCGTGAGAGCTTTTGATGGGCTAATTTGGGACACCCCTGCAGGGTATAAACTTTCGAAAGCCGTGCCCACGGTTATGTGGCAGACGGGAATTTGTTAATAACCGGTTGTAGAGAACTTGACACTTAAATTAATTAAAACGAATCAACCGCGTGTGTAGCCGTGATGGTCTCTTTTCGGCGGACCGGGAAGTGAACACGGTCTTGTGTGATGCTTGAACTTAAGTAGTTTCAGGATCACTTCTTGATCACTTCTAGCTTCATGACCGTTGCTTTGCTTCTCTTCTCGCTCTTATTTGTGTATGTTAGTCACCATATATGCTTAGTGCTTGCTGCAGCTACACCTCATTACCCTATCCTACCCATAAGATTAAATAGTCTTGATCTCGCGGGTGTGAGATTGCTGAGTCCTCGTGACTCACAAATACTTCCAAACAGTTGCAGGTGCCGATGATACCAGTGCAGATTATGCAACCCAGCTCAAGTGGGAGCTCGATGAAGATCTTGATCGTTGTTTTGTTTTGTTTCCCGTTGATCAGTAGTGGAGCCCAGTTGGGACGATCGGGGATCTAGCATTTGGGGTTGTCTTCCTTTATTTTGGTTCCATAGTCGGACCTTTGTTTGTACTATGAATGATGTATGTTTAACTTGTATTTGTGTGAAGTGGCGATTGTAAGCCAACTCTTTATCCCTTTCTTATTCAGTACATGGGATGTGTAAAGATTACCCCTCTTGCGACAAGCCTACCATCTGGCTATGCCTCTAAGTCATGCCCCAACACGTGGGAGATATAGCCGCATTGTGGGTGTTACAAGTTGGTATCAGAGCCATCCCCGACTGAGGAGCCCCCTGCTTGATCGAATCGTTGGCGTTGTTGAGTCTAGAACAAAATGTTTTGAGTCTTAGGATTATATATATCGGAGAGTAGGTTTCTTTTTACTCCTTAGTCCCTTCATCGCTCTGGTGAGGCCTCCTAACGTAGATGTATTGACTCTTCTCTTCTGAAATTTCACAAATTTTTTTAGGATCACGCGGGTATCTTGGAATTGTTCCGATAGTCTTGTGACAAGAACATTGTTCTTGGTGCCTCCTGACATTTAGGGTTGTGGCAGTGTCCCAGGGAGTTGAGCTCCGAGGTGTTGTCGTCACAATTTTATCATTGCAGTTCTGGAATACCTGAGTTTCGCCGACATCGAAAATCTCTTTTATGCAGTTGTTGGTGAGATAACCTCGACGCCACCCAGTACTGGGGCGGGGGTTCGGGAGTATTGCCATAACTTGTATAACTGATGCTTTTCGATGGTTGAGGTACACGATTTCCGAAGGTTTCTTGGTTATGTGTTGAAGGATGGATACAGCTGGATGTAGGTATTGTTAGTTTGGGTGAGATATTATGCTTCCCTTGTATCCCCAACACCTGATTGCATAACCAGAAAGTTTTGGGAGTTTATAATTGGGAATTCAAGTATCACGTAAGATATCTTTCCAACAGGCACATGATATGATATGGGATCTATCATATGTTTGTTTCTTGCTTATTCTGCAAGTCAATCCTTTATTTTGTTTTCAGTTGCGGTATTTGAGTTGCTTCAAAGTCAAGTTTTGATTCCATACCTTTCCGAAGCGGTGTTCTCATATTTCGATGTAAATGCTAATCCTTTCGGTCATAAAGTTTGTCATCTCAAATTCTTCTCAACCAGCGTGCTTCTCTTCAGGTGGATCAGATCATTTTCAACATCCACAAGATCAATTCTAAGTTTCTCAACGGTATTTGTTTCATCCATCCCAAGTTGACTTTGTTTTCCCACCCTCCCACCCTTTTTCTTCAAGGACTCATATATCTTAATCAAGTATCCATTTTATTCATGTGAAGTCTCTTCATTTTTTTTCAATCAATGTTCTTACCCGGTGGTTCTCCTGAAGATGCTCTAATAGTTCATCATTCTTCGTTCTCTTTCTTCTCTGGTGGATTCAATTCAATCTTTGTTGATCATATCCTTTTTCTCGTTCCAAATGTTTTCCCATGCCGGTGCACCTCATAATCATTCCACGCTTGCTATTCAATTGTTCCAGAGAACTAAAGATATCATAGAAGAGTCAAATTTCTATTGGTAATCCTTTCAAGCTATTTCGAGGATGTTATCTCATTCAAGTCATTTAATTCAACCGGCACAATCTCTCTTTTAAATCATTCAACGGTGTATCTTTTGAGTGGGCCCTAACCCATAGGTCTTTTCCGAGGATCTTACCTAACTCTTCTAATTTTTTCCGGAGTTATTCTCAAATTCATTTTAAAGTTTGACATAAGAATGATTTGTCATCAGTCAAATGTCTTTCGCCAAGGTCTTTCAAATTCTTCATCATTGGTTCAACCTTTCTAGTCTTCATCCCGGAGTATCTCAACAATTCATGGTGGTCTTTCTCGTCGTCATTCTCTGCATTTGAAGACCGAAGAAGTGTTTGCTCTAAATCTTGTGCTTTCTCTTGAAGATTCATGGTTCAAGCTTGATGCCATCCTCTCATAATTATTTTCGATTGTGAGAATTCTTTTCACCCATCTGGAGCAATTCAAGAGTCTTTTCAGTTTGATTCTCCGGAGCCCATCATCTCAGAATTATTCATGCTAGCTTTCAGCTCTCGTTCTCCAAATCTTACCGGTGCATCATTCAAGTATTCTCTAATCAACTCGGGATCTCTTTATTAACTTGCATCTAAATTCTCTCAAGTATATTCTTTTGTTTTCCAATTCTTCCCGGTGAATTGTGCCTTTGCTATTTTCATTTTCAATTCTTATGGTGGTTTGTTCAAGATTTCTCTTCCTTCGTTATCATATCAACTCATTCGTTGTTTCAATCCTACCGGTGGTTCATTGAAGACCTTCCCAAGTTGAGCAATATCTCTATTCAATCTTTTTTTTCAACGAGAATAAGTAGTATGCCAAATCCGTTGCTTGTCATAAATTTAAATTTATAAAGGATATGCATAATGTAATTCTTATTCTTCTTTCACCCAAGTGATTAATTCCTTCCATTGGTGTTTGTTCATGATGAATAAATTCTCGGTTTCAATTGTTTCATCTTTTATTTTCCCGGAGTTCCAAGCTCTCATCATCACGAAGATCCATCTAAATCATTGCAAGGCTTCACCTTGTGTTTTCAACTTCTCTTTCTTTTTATCATCCTTTTATTACCGGAGTTCTTCATGGAGGCTCTACATGGTGGTTTGTCAAGGATTCCTTTCATTCTCCAGTTGTCCTCAAGATTTTCTCTCAAAGTTATGATCCACCAAGCTATACTCTAAAAATAAACATGGTGCTCAACACATGTCTTGTTTTGCGTAGTTCAAGCCTTCTTCATCTTGCATTTCAAAGTGCAATTCTCTCTACCTTATCTTTTGATGTGGTGTTATGTCATTGTTGATAATTTACCTTCCTGTTTCATGATTCACAAGTTTTCAAGAGTGGCATATCTAAATCCATAATTTTCTCTTCGCTCAAGACATCTTTTCAATCCATCAATATCTTCATTGGAGTATATTGGGTTATATTTCACCTGAGGCTTTCCCTAAGGATTGCTGCTATTTATGGTGCTCATAAATGACCTAAGTTCTTTATTTATCCTCCCGGTGAAATAAGTTTCTCGTCTCCTTGTTGATACCAATCCAATCTGTTGTTTCCGTTAGTGGCAGAATTTCACCTCATAGTTTTGAGATGTTCTCCATAAGCCCACTACAACCTTGTTCTTTTCGTTGTTGGTGTTCCAACAACTCCGTTCGACCCTTCTCCTAAAGATGCTTTTCAAGCTCATTTGAGGTACAAGATGTTGTTTTCTCCTCCGTTCTTTTGATTCCATTCTTACTTTTGTTCCAGAGGCATTGTGATGTTGCTCTCTTCGACCCATCATCTTATTTGTCAAGATCATGTTCAATTCTTTCCATTTATAGTCGGAGAGCTGTCCAAATTATATCATTTGTATTCCTTCTCTATCTTGTTTCAACTAGAGTGTTGTGTCTATCATTCCTATTCTAACTGGACTCTCATCCAAGTGCTTTCATTTTGCCAAGCTCATATTCTTCACCTTCCATTTTCAACTGGAGTGTTGTCGTAATTGATCCTTATCATTCCTTGTACATCTCGTTTCAACTGGAGTGCTTGCATGTACTTATTGTCCATTGTAACCCTTTTCTTATGTCTTTCAACCCCACAAGGTTCCCATAATGTTCTTTGTTCCTCTTTTCTAACGGAGTGTTTCCAACTTTGTTCATCTTTGTTGTATTCTTCCTTTCAATTTGTTCAACCTCGCGTGGTTCGTGGTTTCACTGTTTTGTCAAGAAGCAATTTTGTCTTATCTCTTCCTCTTCTGTTTCTCTCCGGTGCCATCCCTAGATCACGGTACGAGATGCTCTCGTAGTGGTGGAGTGTTGTGATGCCCCAAGACCGGTGCTTCAGGTTCCTTCCATGATTTCCGGGTTTCGTCGTGTGATTTGTTTGGTTCGTTGCATTCATCTTTGCATTTTTGCATTGCATCATGTCATCATGCCATCATGTCATTAATCTTTGCAACTCAACTAAATAAATTGCATGGATTTTTGGTCCATTTAAATCGAGGG